>NC_058131.1:17299183-17308494 GCF_016433145.1 Gracilinanus agilis | reverse complement strand
ATATATACACACACACATATATATGTATGTATATGTGTGTATTATGTATATTACTTATATATTCTTGGCAAATTTTAAGTTCAATCTGTATCATTAACGTTTTATCCACCATTTTCTAAAGTCTAGACAATGAGCTAAATAACAAATTGAGCCTTGCTTTGCTTTGTAGAGTTCACTGGTTTCTATGGTATAAATGCTCACACTGAAATTTTAACAATCAGGTCTAATGAACCAGTTCAAGCTGGCTTCAGCACACATTTGCAAGTGTTTATTCTCCCCTGGACACTCTCTGCCTTGTCAGTCTCCTTCTTATACCTTGCTGCCCAGAACCAAATCCAGACTGAGGTCTGACAAGGGCAAAAAATAGTAGGAATGCTGGGTCTCTTTTCCTAAAAACTCTGTCTCCTCTGAATTCTGTCCAACACTATATTAGCTTAATTTGCTATCACATTAATCCAGTCCTTTAATTTTGCAGATGATAAAACTGAGAGCCAGAAAACTTAATTAGTTTGATCTGATGTCATGTAGATAGAAAGTGAAACAGATGGGATTTGAACCTAAGTTCTTTGATTTCAAATGCAATGTTCCTTACACTATGTCACCATGTGACAGTGAGCAAGTCTAAGTTTCAAGCAACTTTCTAAGAATCTAATCTCAATGTAGGTAATCTATATTATAAAACATTGTATATATTGCAGTTCATGCTCAAGACCTCTGGTGGCAGTATAGGCTAAGAATGGTGGCCTGATGGATTAGAAATGCTACTGAAATTGGCAACAAAAGACCTGCATTCAAGTCCCCTATCTACTAACTGCATGATGTTGGACAAGTCAATGATTTCTTTGAGCTTCTCTTTCCTCCTCCATGAAAAGAAGGGGATCTCTGAAAACTTGAATGGACTGGAAAGGTCATCTAGTCCAAGTCCCTCATGGAATAGAAAGACCTTGCGATTTAGAATCAGAAGATAACAATGTGAGCCCCAAATTTGCCACTTCCTACCTGTGTGACCTCAGAAAAGTCTGTCCTCCTTTGAGACATCTATTTTCCTTTTATATAAAATCAGGGATTGGAAGAGTCTCTATATGGCACAGTGCATAGAGCACCAGGCCTAGAGTTGGGAGGTTCTGGGTTCAAACTTGGCCTCAAGCACTTCTCAGCTGTGAGACACTGGGTGAATCACTTAATCCCATTTGCAATGCCATTTCCCTTCTGTCTTAGAGTTGTTACTAAGACAGAAAGTAAAAAGGTTTAAAAAATTAGAGATTGGACTAGATGACCATTAAAGACAATTTTGACTCTAAATCTATTATTATATTATCTCAATTTTTGAAGGGAGGAAATTGAATCCCAGAGAAACCAAATGATGGAACCCAAAGTTCTAGGGACTCCAGTGATAGTAGTAACACACAGAAGTCATGGTTATAGCCATCAGATTTATACCTGCCAAGGACATGCAAATGCCCTGTTTCAACTCATATGTAAACAGCGCATAAGCTTTGCAGGAATATGGAGGAGAAAGTGAAAAATGGTTAGATAGCAATTCCTATTCTAGGACAAAGATGTGATTCCCATTCTTTTCCCCCTTCCCTCAAGGGTCTTAGACATACAAGAGACAACAACCCGAGGAAAAAGATGAGGCCAGGTGTTCTGGCTGGTCAGAGATGGTAAAAAGGAAAGAGTCCTAGTAGAGAGCATGTGTCAGTGTTCCCCTTGGGAGCCTGGCCCTAGCATATGTGCATATGTGCAATGAGCAGCTGCATGTGTTGGGCATTAATTAATTCCAGGCACAACAGGGGCACCTCACCAGTATTTCTGTCTTGTGCCTATTGACAGGGGACTATGACTGGTTAGTAAGCACCTGCCGATCTATTCGAAGAGGAAAACAATGGAAATATGAGGAGGTGAAGTGCATTGTCCAGGATCTTAGGAACACAGGGTTGGAGGGAACACCAAAGGCAACCAAGTCTAACTCCCTTATATTACAGATATGGAAATGGAAGCTCAAATTGATTAAGTTACCTGTCCAGGATGATCTAGCTAATAAGTGGTAGAAGCAGGATTTGAACCCAGGTTTTCTAAGTCCAGAGCTACTATCCTTCCCAACATACCAAAGGCAGGAAGGAAAGTTAGGAATTCCCAGAATCACAAAATGATAACTCTACACTGACATAACCTCTGTCACATTATTTACTACCTCAGGTATGGGGAAGGGAGGAATAGAGAGAATCTGAATCACAAAATGTCAGAAAACAACTGTCAAAACTTGTTTCTATGTGTAATGGAAAAAATAAAATTCAATTTAAAAAGGAGAAAAAGAAAGAAAAAAGATAGCTTTTGTAATGCAAGGATGCTACAGAAACTTTTGTTTTTGCTAAGTTCAACTGTAAGCAGCCCTGGCAGTTAGGTTTTAGAATTTTCAGAAAGTCAGTTGGAGCCTGAGGCTATAAAGAGGCCTGAAGTTCCAAATGAAGGGACTTTTACCTTCTTGCTTTGGCTTTGCCTGTTGGCTCTGCTTTTGGCTCTCCTTAGCCTGTGTTTCTGTCTTTTGGGGGTATTTGGACCTAGCTGATTTCTCTGGACCTCTCCCTTACCTCTCCATATTACATCCCTGCTATTTTTCCTGACTTTACCTTTGGGCCCTGGGAGGAAGGGCAGGTTTTGGTGATTAGATATCCTGGGTTTTGTTTTCTGTAGGCAAGTAGGACATCCTTAAATCAAGCTATCCTTTATTTTATTGATCTAGTAAATACTTTGCTTTAAGAGAGTCACATCTTCCTGACTGGAAGAGTAGGCTCTCTCAGTCTAACCCCTCCTGTGACCCTTCCCCAACCATTAGCTTTCTCCCTAGTGGCTGTTACAAAACCCTAAACCCCTCTCTCCTTCTGAGTATCCCTGACATTAATAAATCCCCTTTGTTACCTACTCAAAGCCTCTGGTGAATCATTGTATCAAAAATTAAGGCAAGGGCTAAAGAGGGAAGGAATTATTTTCTTTTTATTCCTTGAGGGAACCACAGGCATCCATCTTGGCAGGAAGTACCTACCCAAGACTTCCTGCAGCCATCAGTTTCAGGGGCAGGGAGGAGCCCTTTGACTCCTCCCTCAAGGTATTTTAAAAATTAACAAGAGAAGTCCTCCAGCCAGATATAAAACATTTCTGACTGGCCCAATCCCCCTGTACCTTAGAGATACCTTCCCTGATTAAAGAACCTCAGTTTATCTCCCCAATATCCTCTATGTCTTGGATAAACCTGAATCCTGTTTTAAATTCTAATTGAATTCTAATTGTGGGCTTATTGGGTGATTGGACTAAAAGACCAGTGCTAATCACAGAACTAAGTAGGATCATAACTAATCTGGTAATGAGCTTCTCTGAGCTTAGCCTGTCTGGTCTTTAGGCAAAGGAAATAAAACTATTATTGGGCTCATATACAAAGTCTTTCATATTCAGTGTGTTCTGTGAGAGTAGATGCTCTCTGAGAGCCCTAGGTCATCTCTACACCAATCAGAAGATAAGATTGTGTCATTGCTAAGTTGAAAAATAGATGAAGCAAGTGCTCCCTGGGATTTTTATTATCTATGTCTAGACCTCTCCTTTCCCCAATGATATTCTACTCTGAATTATGTTAATTCATTCTTCTTCTGTACCTCTCCCATTAGAACAGAGGCTCTATGTGAAAGTGTCTGAGGTTTTAATCTCTATGTAACCAATGTCTAAGCCCATTGATATGGGACTCCTACTCTATGTCAGGAGCAAAAGTTGGCAATAGATACTTGAAACATCACCAACAAGGACTAGCTGAGAGCTGAAGCTCTTTGGATTGAGAGTCAGGCCTAGAGACAAGAGGTCCTGGGTTTAAATTTGGCCTCAGGCCCTTCCTGGCTGTGTGGTCCTGAGCAAGTCATTTAACCCCAATTGCCTAACCTTTACCACACTTCTTCCTTGAAATCAATACACGGTATTGATCCTTAGATGGAAAGTGAGGTTTGTCAAATGTTTCACCTACCCAAGTATCATGAGAACTGAAATTCTTTATCCAGGCATCTCCAAGGGACTAAAACTTGGAAACTTGGCAGAATCAATGATCTCCTTGAGGAGATCTGACCTTCCATGATGAAGGTCACAGCTGCCAACCTCATCCCATCCCAGTTTTTTTCCTTATATTTCTGTGAGTTTTCCTCATGCCATCCATCTATCACATGAGGGAGTTTCCTCTGGTTATCTTTACATTGACAACATGGCTGAGGAGAATATCATTTTTCTCTTAGATGATCATCATCCTTGTTGCATGATCAACTCACCTCCTTTTCTGACCACAGATCTCTCTGATTATATTTTTTACACTAGGGGTGTCAAATTCAAATAGATATCAGAGCTCTAATCTATACATAGGGCAGTGAGGTAGCTCAGTGGAATAGAGTGCCAGGCTTGGAGCCAGGAAGACCTGAATTCAAATCCAGCCTCAGATACTTACTGACCTTGGGCAAGTTACTTAACCTTGTGGTTTCCCTCAATTTCCTCATCTGAATAATGAGCTGGAGAAGAAAATGGCAAACAATTCTAATATGTTTGTCAAGAAAATCATAAATGGGGTCACAAAGGGTCATATGCAATAGAACACAAAAACATCCATACATAAGAATCCTTGTGGGTGACATATTGTCTTGGTTTTAAAATGTTATTATCCATGTTTTGTTATATTTAATATATTTTAAAAATGTTTCTCAATTACATTTTCATCAGGCCATATTCAGGTCCACTATGTTTAATGCTTCTTCTACATTGCCTCTATTGCATACTTCTTTAGTGATAATTATCATCATATTTTCATAGCTCTTCAAGTTTACAAGTTATTTCACAAACATTATTTCATTGTATCCTCACAACAACCCTGGAAGGAGTTATTATTATCCTCATTTTAGAGATGAGAAAACTGAGGCATACAGAAGCCAGGTAAGTTGTCCAGATTCACATACATGATAAATATCTGGGGCAGGATTTTAACTCAAGTATTTCAGATTCCAAGTTCCACGTTTTTTCCACTGTGCCATTTCAGGGTTCATGTAATTCAAACTGCTTGTGACTTGCCCTTGTCTTTAGAGTGAGCCAGAGCTCTGTTCAGAACCTGTAGAGAATGAAGGCATGAATGAATGGATCAAAAACAATATGAAATGCTTATTAATTATCAAGGAGTGTGTTAATTACTGTGGACACCAATAAAAATGAGAGAATTGGGCAAAAATGAGAGAGCCCTTGATCAAGGAGCTCACACTCTATCTGAAAAGTGTGTGGTGATAACACAGAAGAGAATCCAGCTGGAGGGAGATGTAAAGTTCTGAATATCCTGAAAGTTCAATAGTGATGTGGATGACAAGACTCAAAGGTAATTAAGATGTACCATCAGGTCACAGTATTTGGAGGTCTAGAAGGTCTATCAGATACAGCAGCCTACAGGATTCTAAGACAGAGTGCCAGAACAAATGGGAAGTTATTGTTGTCCTCTAGAGCCATGATGGCAAACCTATGGCATGTGTGCCAAAGACAGCAGGTAGAGACCTCTCTGTGGGCACAAGCCATCAGAGTTAATTACTAGAAAGGTGGAGGAACTCTGGCAGAGCTACTTCCTTACCCTTCTCAACCATGCCTCCCCACCCCTCTGTACTTCCTTCCTTCCCTGAGTGGAGCACTCAAGTCACTCCCCTCCCTTTCTCCCTCCTCTGTCTGAGGTAAGGTGAGGGAGAGGAGCACTCCATCTCTGGGGGGGAGGGGAGGGGAGTCAAGGCACTACATACAGTCTTGAGGAGGGGAACTGCATGAAATCTGGGGTGGGGGGGTACAGGACATGGCATGTACTCTCTAAAAGGTTGTCCATCACTGCTCTAGAGTATTGTTATTCATTAATTTTTCAATTATATCCAACTCTTTGTTTTCTTGGCAAAGATACTGGCATGTTTTACCATTTCCTTCTCCAGGTCATTGTACAGATAAGGAAACTGAGGCAAATAGGGTTAAGTGACCTGGCAAGGGTCACACAGATAATAAGTGTCTGAGTCCAGATTTGAATTAAGGAAGAGCAGTCTTTCTAACTCCAGGCTGGTACTCTGCCCACTGTTTCATCTAGCTGCCCCTCTATCTTCCTAAAAGGTTTCTCTTCTGTAACTCTCAGTTCATCAAAGCAGTGAGAGTAGTTATTTTGATCTTTCCTCCAGGATTCCCTGATAGAGTCTAGGGCAGCTCTGGGGAATGGTTAGAAGATGAAGCGGAGGGAAGAAGTTCCATCACTTCAAGAACTGGGGCATCAGGAAAAGACCATTAATGTTAAAGAAAAGATGGTCCTTTATTTTAAAGAGACATTCAGGGTCAATGAAAACCTTGAACAATTTCCTCTGGGTTAAATATCACCTTCCCTGTGACTCCTGAGTGAGACATTTAAATTAATTCATAGCAAGGTTTTATTGCCCTATATCACTGTCCTAATATGGAAGACCAGGGCAAGCACAGGAAACTGAGCATTTGGAGAATGAGAGAGGTAAGGAGTAGGGCAATTCAAAGGGGGAAGGAGGGCCTAAAGAAAAACTTTGGAATCCAGTGTTGAATCTCACCAACCTCTTACATAGATTTGTCATGGACTTGTATTATTCTTCACATGTTATGACAGTGGGTAGTACTAAGTCATTGGCCCAACAACACATTTCAGTGAAGAACACTTTCTCCTCACCTCCTCAACTCAGACCAACTTAGAGATACATAGTATGAACACTGAAATTAAAGTAGAAAAGACAAATTGGAGATAGAGTGGTATAATGGAGAAAGAATGGAGAAAGAATTTGGTCCTGGAGTCAACAGAGCTGAGTTCAAATCCTACCTCTCACTCTTATTTGGGAAAGCCATTTAAATTCTCTGGGACTGAGTATCTTCAACTCTAAAAGTTCTTCCCCATTTCTAAGTCTATTTTTATAATTAAAATTCCTTAGGCCCCATATCTTAATTTATAATTATTTATAGAATAATAAAAAGCAGGCCATAAATAGGAAAAGGATTAGCCACATGTGGCTAGCTTAGCTCTTAGCACATGCCAGCTGTACCAGCCCCAAGTCAGATAGCACACCAACTAAGTCTCCAATACCAGAGAAAGAGAGTAATTTCCTCTCCTGCTGATGGTTTTTGCTCTTCATAAAGTCATTTTCCCAAGTCTCTTTGATTGGAGGACTCCGACCTCAGTCTGAACAAAAAGTGGGTCTTCCAGGTGCCAGGAATTCCTAGCACAGAATGTTTAGAATAGCCACACAGTGCATGGGCACTTTTCTTGTCAAGACTCTGCCTAACTCAATTAATTGCTTGATAACACAAAAGGCTTGTTTACAGATAAAGAACTTCTCTTTATTCTGCTTCAGCAAGTGAGGGAGAAACAAGTTTCCAGCTTCGTCAGACCTAAGATCAATTTTTTTTCACCTTAAAGTCAAAAGGTTGTTTTGGGGTGCCAAAAAGGAGTAGAGATTAATCTTAAATTTCCACACTATAATTCTATAACATGGGTTATAACTTAAATTCTACCCCTTACTTAACTCTTTATGACCTTGGGAAAATCACTTAATCTCTCTGATCCTTAGTTTCTATTTTCTATTTGTTTATTTTAAATTTTTATTTTATTTTGAATATTTCCCATAGTTACATATTTCATGTTCCGTCCCTCTCCCCCAAACCTCTCCACCCCCTATAGCTCACAATTCCACTGGGTTTTAAAAGTATCATTGATTAAGACCTAATTCCATATTATTGATAGTTGGACTAGAGTTATCGTTTAGCGTCTACCTCCCCAATAATATCCCCATCAGTCCATGTGTTCAAGCAGTTGGTTTTCTTCTGTGTTTCCACTCCTGTAGTTCTTTATCTGAATGTGGGTAGCATTCCTTTCTATAAATCCCTCAGAATTGTCCTGAATCATTGCATTGCTTCTAGTACAGAAGTCCATTACATTCGATTTTACCACAGTGTATCAGTCTCTGTGTACAATGTTCTTCTGGCTCTGGTCCTTTCACTCTGCATCAATTCCTGGAGGTCTTTCCACTTCACATGGAATTCCTCCAGCTCATTATTCCTTTGAGCATAATAGTATTCCATCACCAATAGATACCACAATTTCTATTTTCTATTAAATGAAGGGAATTGGATCTCAGAATTACCTCCTACCTTTACATTTACAATTCTCTAAGCTCTTGAATGATTCTTTATGTCATGACCTACCATTAAGGCATAAGAAGTCTAGCATTAACACCTGTTCTACCAACTAAATAGGAGAAGGAAGTAGGCAGGAAGATGTATTTCACCTGTTCCTCCACCAAGGCTTCAGAGTTTCTCAAGTTATAACTAACAAGTCAGCTTGACTAATTAAGAGTCTCAAAGTCAGTCTCAAACATTGGCAGATGCTTCGAATTGTAATAACAGAAGCCCATCGAAGGCGAGATTTCACATGACTCTATTCACAAAGAACTGAGCTTTCTAACCATCACTAAGTAGTAGTTAGTAGGGACATAGCACTTTAAGATTTGCAAAGCATTGTACAAACTTTATAATAACCCTGGGAGGTAAGTGCTATCATTCTCATCTTACAGGTCAGTCAGATAGCACAGCAGATAGTGCCAGGCCTTTGGTCAAGAAGACTCCTCTTCTTGAGTTCAAATATGCCCTCCAACATTTGCTAGCTGTGTAACCTTGGCTTAGTCACTTCACCCTATTTGCCTCACTATTCTCATCTGTAAAATGGCCTGGAGAAGGAAATGGCAAACCACTTAAGTAGTTTTCCAAGAGAATCCCAAATGGTGTCATGAAGAGTCAAACATGACTGAAAATGGCAGAATAAGAACTGCAGATGAGTAAATTGAGATTGACAGAGGTTAAATCATTTGCCCAGAGTCACACAGTTAATAACAATCTGAGGTTGGGTCTGAAATCAGGCCTTCCTGACTCCAAGTCCAATTGTCTTACCCACTGTGCCAACTATATAACTCTTAATCATAATCATTTTAGAGAACTTCACATTAAAAGACTAGGAATGATAATATACAGTAGTTCCAGTCAGGAAGGCAAAGTTTCCCCCTAGCAGAAGGATCGGACAATAGAATATTGGAGCTGGGAGGGACTTGAAATATCATATAGTGGCGGGGGCGGGGGGACTTAAGTGGCTTAGTGGATAGAGAACCATGTCTGGGGATGGCAAGTTCTTGGTTCAAATATGTCCTTAGACACTTCCTAGCTGTGTGACACTGTCACTTAACCCCCCATTGCCACATATATATATATATGTATATGTA
>NC_058131.1:17188136-17296183 GCF_016433145.1 Gracilinanus agilis | reverse complement strand
CTCTCTCTCTCTCTCTCTCTCTCTCTCTCTCTCCCCCCCTTATTTCATCCTTCCCTCTCCCTTCACTACAAATCTAACTGAGTTTCAGGGTTGGAAAGAATCTCAGAAGCCATCTAGGCCAACTTACACCTGAACAAGAATCCTCTCTAAAACATATTATCATTGAACATTCATCAAGACTTTCCTTGAAAATCTCTAGAAAGAAAGGAGAATATAGCTATTTTCAGACAAAATACTACCTCATCTCCATATATATTAATATATATGCATATATATTAATATATACATATATATTTTAATGTATAAGCATATATATACACACACAGAGGGGTGTGTGTGTGTGTTTTTGTGTGTGTGTGTGTGTGTGTGTGTGTGTGTGTGTGTGTGTGTGTAAAAAATACCCATACTATGTATTGGTTCTAAGGCAGAAGAGCAAAAATAGCTAGGTAATTGGTATTAAATGACTTGCTCAGTGTCACTCAGCCAAGAAGTATAATAATTCAGATTTGAAACCAGAACCTCCCATCTCCAGGCCTGACACTCTATTCACAGAACCAACTAGATGCCTCTAAAGTATATCTTTTTAAAATTCTGATCCATTGTTACTTTGAAAAACAGGAAAGAAAGAAAGAAAAGTGCTTATTATTTAAATCTGTAATGTCAGGCTGACATTGATTAGCCTGAATTGGAAAACTTTGTAAAGAAAATGTAGTTTGGTTACTTTTAAACATATACAGTCCCCCCAACAAAATCCTCTGGAGATGCTGTTGTACAATAAAAATGGACCTGGAGCCAGAGGACTAGGGTTTAAATTCTAGCTCCATCATAACCTTGGATAAGTCATTTAACCTTGATGAGCCTCAGTTTCTTCATCGGTAAAAGGAAGTGCTGGTTGGAATAGATCAAAGCTAATTAACTAATAAATCTATTTTTAAATCTATTTTGAAAATTGCATTTCAATATACTTGATTTCTTCATAATCTTCTGTTTTATTTTATTAATTTTAAAATATTATTCTCAGGAAGGCTCAATAGGCTTCATTAGACTGCCTAAGAGATTTATGATACAAAAGAAGTTAAGAACCCATGGACATGATCATCTCTAAGGTTTATTTTACCTTTAAGTCTAAAATAATGTGGTCACTTAATTTCTTTGGACCTCAGTTTCTTCATATGTAAAAATGATGTTGTTGCACTAAATGATCTCTAAGGTCCCTTCCCAATCTATATCTCTAGTCCTATGAAATGACACCTGAACTAAGTCCTAAAGAAAGCCAATAGTTTTAAGAGTCATAGAGAGAAAGGAAAGCTGGTAGAAGGCTCAGTAGATAAAAAGCCAGGCCTGGAGGCAAGAGGTCCTGGGTTTAAATCTGGCCTCAGGCACTTCCTAGCTGTGAGATCCTGGGCAAGTAATTTGTCCCCAATTGTCTAGTCCTTACTGCTCTTTTCTGCCTTGGAACCAATACTTAGTATAAATTCTAAGACAGAAGATGAGAGTTTAAACATAAAAATAAAGGAGTTATGGAAATTACTAAGATTCTCACCCAAGGACTGAACTAGCTAAGTTGAAATAATATGACCAGAGGGGCTCCAAGACGATGAGTGTTTTCAGCAGTGTCATGTCTCCAAACCCAAATATCTTCAGCTCAATTAATTTCAACAAATCTTTATTGACTTCACCATCCAAGGGTCTACACAAAATGTTGGGGTTACAAAGACAAGACAAAAGGAAAAGAAAAAAGAAAAAAGAAAGAAAAATAATCCCTGTGCCTTGTGTTCAATGAGCTTATATTACACTGCAGAGGGAATAGACTTTGGATTTGGGAAAGAGAAAGGAAAACAACATGAATCCTGATGGAATATAAAGAATATATAAAATAACACAAAATAATATGAGAGAGGCAGGGAGGGAGGGAGAGAGAGATGGAGAGAGGTAGGAATAGAAAGAGAGAGGGAGAGAAAGAGAGAGAACTAATAACTCAGAGGAAAGATCCACCATAGGAGGCAGCATCTGAGCTGTGCTAAGAGTACTTTTATGGAGTACCCACCTAAATAAATGAACAATCCTTGAAATATCCAAGCATTAAATAAATAAATACCTTTTGTAGCACTGTAGACAGCTAAGGTAGGAGTGAGATAAATACCTCTAAAAATCTCATAAGAGCTTTAGTAAATAGATAAATCATTTGTAATTGGAACATAAATAGTTTGAATGAAGAAGGCAATTGGTAAAATGGAGCTTGGGAAGTTTCTTGATCTTCTTCTTAAGAGGACATTTTAAACCATATAGGGCCACAAGCTCAAATTAATGATAGCTCACTATCAGTTAACAACCATTTATTAAATTCCTACTATGTACTCATCTCAGAGTCATCTGGATGTCATCAGATCTGCAGGAACTTGAATGAATGAGAGGAAGATGAGTCTTTTCTCATCTCTAAATCATCATCCAAATGTCTCAGGCTCTTTCTTTTGTCTTGGCTGCAGGAACATAAGGTTTCTGTATAACAAGTCTTTCCATGAAGAGTTGAAAAATTCACTTACTTCAATCCAATCACAAGTATGTAATTCTAAAAGTGTCCCAAAGTTAATGTCCATTTTAGACTTCTTATTTGGAAGTGATTGACAGTATCAGAAAATGTAGACCAAAAGAGGGATGATGATAATGGAGAAAAGGCTATTGGGTTTAGCAGTTTCATTACAGAAAGCTTTGCTTTCAAAAGACCCACACTCAGATTTCACCTCTGACACTACTTGTGTGACCTTGAACAAGTAATTTTATCTTCCTGGACTTCAGTATCCTCACTGTAAAATGAAGGGGTTAGACTGGATGACCTTTGAGACCCCTTCTAGCTCCATGATCTTAGATCATGGCTATGATTTTATTTGGGGAGGAGATCAAACCTATGACTTCACTGATATAGAGAATTTGCAATGAAGATGATCAAGATCTCTAAGAGCTTAGATGACTTGAACTTGGACACATAGCCAGGATGTTCCAGAGGCAGGATTTCAACCCAGGTCATCCTGAATCCAAAGCCGGCTCTATCCACTCTAGCACATTGCCTCCCTTGGTCCTATTTACTGCATTTAATTATGGGATGTTTAAAAGCCTCATTGATTTATGAGGATCTATGTAAGAAGTTGAAATTTTGTGCCTTTAAAATTGGGTAGACTATATGTATTTAGTAGCCCATAATTGCTAACATTTATATAGCATTATTGTGTGCTAGCCACTGGGCTAAGTGCTTAACCATTATTATCTCATTTTATCCTCACAATAATCCTGGAAAGTAGTGCTATTATTATCCTTTTTTATAAGTGAGGAAACTGAGGCAAACAGACATTAAATGAATTTCCTAGGGTCACAAAATTGGTGTCCGAAGCCAAATTCAAACACAGGTTTTTCTGATTCCAGTTCCAGCACTTTAGGATTGGAAGTGATATTACAGATCTTCTGGCCCAAATGCTTTAGTCTACAAATTAGACATCAGAGATTCAGGGTCATGAAATGACTTGTCCAAGGTCACATAACTAGAAAGTGTCAAGGAGACAACTACATCCAGACTTCCTGGCTCCAAGCTTTTTAAATGGTATGTAGCAAATGTATCTCTCCAGAATGCCATTAAATACATTTAATATCAGATAATAGCATCATATTCTAATTTAATACAGATAATTTACACAGTTAATCTGTTCTATTTTATGCCCACTGAGCAGAAAATCAGCACAGTCGGGAATCCAGACCAAATGCAATTAGTTGCAAAGGTACCATATCAGCCCACGCCCACCCCTTTTCTTGTTAAGCTCCTGAGTCTTTACTAACAGATCTGGAATTAAACTCCCATTAGAGCAAGGATTCTTAACATGCAGTACCCTAGACCCTGGGGCATCTGAGAATTTAGTTGGGAGAAAATATATTTATTTTAATAAAAGTATTTATTTTATAATTATACATTCTTTATTTTATGCACTGAAAAACATTCTTCTGAAAATGGGTCCTTGGGCTTCACCAGACTGCTAAGGAGGGTCCATTACAGAAAATAAAGGTTCAGAACGACTGCAATTGGAGTGACCATTCACTGGTAAATGGACTATCTCAGGACTTGCCCTGAGAAGCTCCATAGAAACTCATGCAGACCTGTCAAAGATCTGGGCATTCCTTGGGGCCTCCAAACAAACTGATCCATTTCCCCAGGTTTATGTACAGTGTTGGTGGTATAGCGGTGAGCAGAGCTGCCTTCCACATTGGAATACAATCCTGTGGCCCAGGGATAAACAAAGAAATATATAACACAAGGAAAAATGGGAACTAGACACCAAATGCTGTTGGATAGAATGCCCCAGCACGAGTTCTCGTAGAGTTCTTTCTATTACAAACTTGGAACTGCAGCAACTCCCCAGAGCAGTGATTCTTAGCCTGAGGTCCATGGATAAATTTCAAGGGTCAGCAGATCTGAATGGGAAAACATTACATCTTAATTTCAACATAATTGCTTTTCTTTGTACTTTAACTTGGGCATTTGAGAACATACTTCTGAAGAAGAGAAGAGTTCCATTGATTTTACTGGCCTGCCAACAGGGGTCCAGGACACAAAAGAAATGAAGACTGTGTGACCCTGGAGAGATCACTTAACCTTCATTTTGAGCTCTTATCTCTCTTCTCTCTTCTGTCTTAGAACCAATGCATAGCATTGATTCTAAAATGGAAGGTAAGTTTTTTTTGTTTTTATTTTTTAAAACCCTTAACTTCTGTGTATTGGCTTATAGGTGGAAGAGTGGTAAGGGTGGGCAATGGGGGTCAAGTGACTTGCCCAGGGTCACACAGCTGGGAAGTGTCTGAGGCCGGATTTGAACCCAGGACCTCCCGTCTCTAGGCCTAGCTCTCAATCCACTGAGCTACCCAGCTGCCCCCTGTTTTTGTTTTTAAAGAGCGATTAAGAATCCCTATTGCAATAAGCTGAAGAGGGGGCCAGATTTTTAATAGATATCACTGGTAGCATCATATATTCACTTAATATCTAGTGCAGCCAGGATGTTCTAAAATGTCCTGATTGTCTGAGCTCCACATGTACTCAAAGGAGCATAACCTCTATGTGGAATTCTGAGGGGTCTAGGTCTCCTAGCAGTTTCCTCTGCTGCTATATGGTGAAGCTCCCTGTGTCCAAGGCCATTATGATTCAACAGCATTTGGATCAGCTTTTTTGAAGGTGTAGAATCTCCACTCACAGGAAGCAGTGGAGTAGAGGAAAATGTGTGCTGACCTTAGAGTCAGAGGTTCTGAATTCACTTCTTCTCTATGCTGCTCTTTATTTGGGTGTCCTTGGGTAAGTCATTTCATTCCTATGAATTTCAGTCTTCATCTCTAAAAGAAGGGGCTTGGACTAGTTGGCTCCCTGTCAGCTCTAAACTTTCCATTATAGATTTAAAACTAGATTTAAAAAAATTGGAGATGATCTGGTTCAAAGCCCTCCTTCTTTTATAAGAAAGACAATTAAAACCTAGGGAGAGGAAGGAACCTGGCCAAGATCACCCAAGTGAAAAACATCAGAGCCAAGATCCTCTCAATCCCAATTGAGTATGCTTCCTATTGTACCACATTTTTCTCTTTGGAAACTTACCACATGGTGACAATCAAACTGTTTGTAAAAAGGGAAAAGGGAAAATGAGTTGAGAAAAGAACAATCAAAGAACACAAGCAGAAAGAAAAAAAGATAGAAGAATGGGAAATTCAATTTGTCCCTGGCTCTCAGGCCAGCTCTACATAAGACTGAAGTAGCTATTTTGTCTTCAGCATAAACCTCATTGCCCATTTCCAGGACACTTGTCCCCTTCTAATGTCCATCTCCCAAAAGGCTAAGGACTCACCATACTCTCTGCTACCTACCTATAAAAACCTGCCCCAAGAAAAAATGATCAGACAAACTTGTTAGGGTAAAAATGTTGAATGTTTCTAGGAAGACTGGTGGAAGACTTTTGTTCCAATCTCGTATATCATTTATCAGATATGTCAGTCAGATAATAAACATTAATTAAGCACCTCCTATGTTCCAAGCATTGTGCTAAGACTTAAGAATCCAAAAATTTTAAAAAAGATCAAATCAGTCCTTGCCCTGTAGGAACTCACATGCAAACAACCATGTACAAACAAGTTAACTACAAGAAAATTTTGAAAGAAATCAAGAGAGGAAAGGTACTTGAAGGAGGAGGTATCAGGAAAAACTTCCTACAGACGGTACATTTTTAGATGGGACTTAAATGAATACAGGGAAGCCAGAAGGTGGAAATGAAGAGAGTGTGGAGGGCTTTTGATAAAAAAAATTACCTGGAACCAAAAGATAGATGGTCTTGTTTAAGGAATAACCAGATAGTCTGGATTGGAAAGTATATGGGGGAGGCATGAGGTATTTAAGCTGTGTCTTCACCATTCTGTCCTCTTTCTGTTCCATCATCTCAAAAAATGTTTGGTGTTGGTGACCCCCTTAGTTCAGCTTATGGACTAAATCTCTGATCCCAAGTCTCTGAATTATAAGGGAACATGAAAGTCATCAAAGATCCCTTCTACTTAAGGTAAGATCCTCTCTATGTCATAATTAACAAGGATCAAGGCTCTGATATATATGTAAAATGTTAGAAGTCACAAAGTGCTATTTATTTTCCATTATTATAAAGCCAAAAATAATCTCTAATACTGAATTTTCTAGGAATTGAGGGAGATTAAGAGAGAAGGGCAAGCAGGATAAAAGATTTCCCAGCATTCTTCAGTCTAAAAGGGTGAATGTCTATGAAGTCTAGGCGTGAAGTCAGTCTTATGAAGTCTGGTTGATCATCTAATTGCATATAGTTCATATTTTTCATCCAAATGTCCATTCCCAAGTACTACTCTGAGATAATTTCCTCCCTCATGGGGATGACAATCATCCTCAAACCCTCATCAACTTGGAATAACTCTGGTCCTGGTCTTTCCCCAGGCAATTTGGAGCAGTGATAGGGAGGATTTGGAAATCAGATAAAAAGAAGTCCAAATGCACGCACTGTGTTTTACTAGCTGTACACATGGGGCAAGTCAATTCTCTGCATCTGGTCCCAATGTCCTCATCTAATTTGGAGGTAGTGAGATGGCCCAGTGGATATAACCCTACACCTACAGTTGGGGAGACCTCAGTTCAAAACAATTCATTTACTTGCTAGCTGAGTGACCCTAGACAAGTCACCTAACATCTGTCACCCTCAATTTTCTCATCTACAAATTAGGGATTTAAAAAAGCACCAATCTCATAAGGTTGTGAACATCAAATGAAATAATATGTATAAAATACCCAACAAAAGAGGGGAAGCTAAGTGGCTCAGTGGATTAAAAGCCAAGTCTAGAGACAGAAGGTCCTGGGTTCAAATATCCCTTCAGATACTTCCAAGCTATGTGACCCTGGTCAAATCTGTTAACCCCCATGGCCTAGCCTTTGCTGATCTTCTGCCTTGGAATCAATACACATTATTGATTCTAAAATTGAAGGTAAGGATTTAAAAAAAACCTCCCATGATACTATATAAACATTAAGTACTATAATTTTTATAGTATTTATTAACAACTTACTGTATGCTAAGTATTGGATCCTAGGGATACAAAGAGAGAAATGAGAGAGCCTCTGTTTTCAGATTTCCTCCACCTCTAAAGTCTATGGTCCTATGAGCCTTCTTACCCTCCTTTCATGACGATTTGAAAAAATAAGGTTTTCCTGGTTATAATTTCTGAGGAGATCCTGAAGTTCAGTGGGAGTTCAGCTAGTCATTCCTAAACCTGCTTCTAACCCCATTTCAAGAGCCTCTTCCCCCCCCCAGAATTCGCTGCTCTTTCTCTGCTCTCATTTTGCCTTGGCTTTATTGATTACTCTGCAGTTGAGGGAAGGAGTGATATGGTTTTTCTGCTTTCTTCATCATCCTGGATCAGATTGTAAAGATTTTACAAGCATTTTTAAAAGATCAAAGCAATAAACTTGCTAGTGTGAACCAAGCAGGTGGGCTTCCCAGAAGGAAAATGGAGTTATTAGTGGATGCACATGACTAAGATTTATCTTTTAGGGAATCCACAACGAGTTAGATATTCATGAGCAATTCCATCTTCCACCTGGGGCCCCGAGAAAGGAAGTGATTCCAAGATAGCATAGAACAGCCTGAGAAGGAATTTATAGTAAAGTGATCAGAATAAAGAGCTTCAGGGAACCTTTAAAATGCAGCAAAGGAAGGAATGACCCACCCAGAGGGCTTGGATTCTTTGCAGAAGCAAAGACCTTTGGGAAAGATTCAGGAACTATGATAAATATACTGACCAACCATGATTCCAGAGGATGGAAGATGAAGCATGCTACTTGACCAAGAGCTGATGCAGAATGAAAAATATATTTTTTGGATATGGACAGTGCAGGAATTTCTTTGCTAATATTTCTTATGAGAACTTGATTTCTCTCTTCTTTTATATATATTGAAGTTTAGAGAAAGTAACAGGGAGAGAAGAAAAATGTATGTTAATTTTTTTAAAGTACAATAACCATCCCTCATCAAAAAAAGGGGTCCATGCTGAGATGACATTGATAACCTGACATTCAGGTTGTCAGCACAGGCTGCCTTCCCTCCAATGCCTGCACTCCTATTCAGTGTACTCCATGCTGACCTCTGTCTTTTAGAATCCCTGGTTTCTTTCAAGGTTCATTAAGGTAATTAATTCCTATTTTTCTTGATCTTCTAGTTGCTGGTCTTCTTTCCTTGAATTATTATGTATTTATTTAGCTATTTTTATGTCCCTTTACCTTAGCCCCCCAGAATTTAGCTCCCTGAAGGCAAGGACTAATTTTTTTTATTTTGTCTTTGTATCTGCAGCACATAAGATAATATCTTGAATGTGCTAGTGAGATAGAAGCACATATGGATAGATAGATAGAAAGATGATAGATAGAAAGATACATAGATATATGAATGATAGGCAGCAAACTGGAATTTAATAGAGCCCTCTAACAACAAAGCCTTTCAGATTCCCAGTCATGGGGCTTACCAATGGCAGCATCTCCAGCCTTGTCCCACATGATGGGAGAGATAATTGGGGCATAGGTCTTATCCAGGGCTCCTGCATTCATATCATTCACAACACTCAGGCAGCCGCTGAGTTATCAGGCCAGCCCTCCTTAGGGAATCAAACTGCTTTACCTGGACAGAAGACAATTCTCAAAATGAAACCATTCATCTCCTCCAGGTCGGACAGGTTTTTCTTTTTTGCTGAATAGGAAAGATGTAGGCATATTTCCAGCATTTATCTTATAGACTGATTTCTTTAGTGTTCTGAAGCCACTATTTAAATCCCTGTCATTTTCCTCTTCTTCCTAGCTACAGCCTCCTGCATGAGTTATTATCTATCTCTGCCCACCTGGCTTTCCAGGCAAACTGCAAGCCCCCAGGGAAGAAGGCCAGCAGGAGCAATCACAGATGCTCACTGCTGCCTCCTCTAACATCTAGCTGCCTCAGCAATGCCCCAGTCAGTCTATTCCCTCCAGCTTTCTAGGGTTGCCTTTCCATAAGACACCCAAGAAACTTCAGCTTCCTGGGATGGAGTATAAGAGGTATTTGAAATCAGAGGAGCTTGCCTCAGATCTTGGTTTTGCTTTGTACTGCCTGTGTGACCTCTAACAAGTCACTTTATCCCTCCTGTTCCCTCCATAACTTGATCCCTTCCTACCTTGTCAGTGTTCTTACACAATGCATCCCTCCCTCTACTCCACCCCAAACACTCTATGAGAGTCAGTGACGCTTTTCTCCTTTCTCTTTATTGCACACAAAACCCCATTTCCCAGCTCCAGGAATTTCTCTTGCTGTCCTCCATTCCTGGAAATCTCTTCCTCCTCATCTAGACCACTAAGCTTCCTAAACTTTTTCCCCCTAAACCCTTACCTTCTGTATTAATGTCAATTATTTTAATTAATATTATGTATTCCAAGTATCTTAGCTCTTTCCTTCTCTCCTCTCATCAAAGAAAGTGTTATCCAACAAACAGATGTTATATATAAATGATGTCTTTCATGTTTCCATTTTTCAGTTCATTCTCTGGAGGTGACATTAACAAGTTTTTCTTCAAGTATAAAATCTGTAGCTGTATATAATGTTCTCATCGTTCTACTCATTTTGCTGTTCATTATCCCATGTAGTTATTTCCAAGTTGTTTTTTTAATCAGCCTGCTCATCATTTCTTATGGTGCAGTAGTATTCCATCACAATTGTATACCACAATTTGTTTTCCATACACCCAAATGCTGGGCATCCCCTCAATTTCCAGTTTGCCACCACAAAGAGAAATGCTATAAATATTTTGGAACATATAGATTATTTTCCCTTTTTCTCTGATCTCTTTAGGAAACAGAGCCAGCAAGTTATACACAGTTTTATAGTTCTCTGGGTTTAATTCCAATTTGTCTTCCAAAATGGTTGGATCAGTTCAATTTTGCCAAGAGTGTATTAGTGTCTCCATTTTTCTACATCCCCTCCAACATTTTGTCATTTGGTTTTTATTCAATCTGATGGGCATGAAGTGATATTTTAGAATTGTTTTGGTTTTCATTTCTCTAATCAGTAGTGATGTAGAGCATTTTCATATGCCTATGTGTAACTAATTTTGTAGTTCAAAACTGCTATGTTCATATCTTTTGACCATTTTTCATTTGGGGATGATGCTCATTAATCTGATAATGTTTTCTACATATTTTAGATATGATTCCTTTATCTTAGAGGATATTTACAAATTTTTCCCTAATTTTCTGCTTTCATTCTGATCTTGATATTTATTCTATTTATACAAAACATTTTTCATTTAGTGTGCCCAAAATTATCCATTTTACATCTCGCAATCCTTTACACCTTTTGTTTACCCATAATTTTCCATTTTATTCATGAATCCGATAGGTAATATGTACCCTATCATAATTTATGTATGATATCTCCTTTTATGTCTAGATCAGTGATGGGCAAACTTTTTAAAGAGGGGGCCAAAGGAAAGGAAATACTCATCTGTCGGTCTGTTTCTAAAGCAACTCTTTCAAAGTTTCATTGTATTGTATCCTATTCATTGTATTTGTCAGATTAGGAATAATGTCGTGTGGCCAGATAGAACATTTCAGGGGGCCACATCTGGCCCGTGGGCCATAGTTTGCCCATCACTGGTCTAGATCATGTATTAATTTTAACTTTATCTTAGCAAATGGTGTAAGTTAATGGTCTACACCTAGTTTATGCCAAACTACTTTCCATTTTCCTTAGCCATTTTACCAAATAGTAATTTCTTATCTCAAAAACCTAGATCTATGCTTTTGTCAAACACAAGGCTATTATATGATTTTACTCTTGTGGGTTATGTGTCTATACTGTTCCACTAATCTACCTTTCTATGTCTTAGTCAGTACCAGAAAGTTTTGATGATTATTTCTTTTAAATACAGTTTAAAATATTACAAGACCTCCAATTTGGGTTAAGTGACTTGACCAGGGTCACATAGCCAGGATCCTGCAGACTCTAGGTCTGGTGCTGTCCACTGTGCTACCTAGCTGCCCCCGCTTCCTATACTTCTTTCAAGGCTTAGCTAAAATCTTACCTTCTCTGATTATGTTTAATGAGTCTTGTTCATTCTCTCCAAATTATCCTGTCTGCATCTCCTTTGAATATAGTCTTTATTTTCTCCCTTACATTTCCTTGAGAGAAGGCATTATCTTTTAGTTTTCTATCTCTGGGGATTAGCACTGTACATGACACATTAAAATGCTAAATAATTGCTAATTAAATAACTAACAGATAGTTCAGTAGTGTAATGGATAGGGTGTTGGTTCTGAGAATAAGCAAGGAAAATATGAGTTAAAATCTGTCCTCAGACACTTATTAGTTATGTAGACCTGAGTGAGTCATTTCACTTTCAGGTTTCTTTTTCCATACCTGTAAAATGAAAAGATTTTACTAAATGACTCCTAAAGTCCCTTCTCATACCTAAATTTATGATACTATAATTTCTTTTTTAATTTTATTTTTAACCCTTACTTTTTGTCTTAGTATCAGTTCTAAGACAGAAGAGTATCTATCTATCCACTGTGTACTGTGTATCCACTAAGGTACTCCAGGTCTGGTACTCTAGATGCCTCTCTAATGAAATCATAATTTATATTAACTCCCAATGAGGAAACACCCTTCACCAATTTAATCTGGCCCTTTCTCTGAAATGTATTGCCTTAAAGAGCTGCCAAGAACACAGAGGCTAAGTGACCTTCCCTAGGTCACAGAGCCCACAATATGTCAGAGATGAGGCTTGAATCCAATTCTTTCTGATTCTGAAGCTTGCTCACTGTTCAAAATGTTACCCAGAGGGGCAGCTTTGTAGCTCACTGGATTAAGAACCAGGCCTAGAGATGAGAGGTCCTAGGTTCAAATCTGACCTCAGACACTTCCCAGCTGTGTGACCCTGGGCAAGTCACTTGACCCCCATCGCCTACCCTTACCACTCTTCTGCCTTGGAGCCAATACCCAGTATTGACTCCAAGACGGAAGGCAAGGGTTTAAAAAAATGTTACCCAGGCTCCTTTATGATCAGTATTATTGTCGTCAATATTATTATAGTGATCATGAGAACCATAAAAGATGAGTAGATAGTTGGACAGATATATAGATAGATAAAGAAAGAAAAAGGGAGAGAGGGAGAACAGAAAGGAATTAAGAACGGACTGAAAAGTAGGAAGGAATGGAGAGTTAATCGGAGTTTGCAGGCCAGGGATCCCAAAGTCTCAACATATCTTGTAAGTAGATGTTACCTAACTGTTAAACATTTTGAGAGAAGCATTCAGACATAGTAAGTGAGATTCTGAACTTGAATGAGAAAGACAAGTTCAAATCCTGCTTTAGGCACTTACTATATGAGTGATAATGGCAATCATTCACTATTTCAGCTTTCTTATCTATAAAACAACAAGGGGATTGCCCTTGTTTGTCTCTTTGTCCTTTTATTACCCTGAATATGGGATCCTATGAATAGAATTAGTCTAAAATCCTGGGATTCTTAGTTCACTGGGCCCCTCTTTCTATTCTCTGCCACTGTCACTATAATAACTTAAGGGAGGCCATGGACGACTGAAGCTAATTTTGTATTTGAATTTATTGTATGGGTTGCCATGATGAAATAATTTATCATTGAGTGACAAGTAAATTGGTAATCTACACAAAGCTAGAAAGCAAACATAGTCTATCCCTGGGAGGGGCTCCAAACCTTGGCAGTAGGGTAGAACTTGATAAAGTTTTCAACCTGCTGGTATAGACTTTGAGAATCCAGTGACATGTTCTCATCATTTTGATACATGAAAGGAGTATTTTGATACATGGGGAAGATACCTAGTGTGAGGAATCAAATCCCTATAGAGGATTCATGGGAGGACCATGGACAGCGACCACAAAGAATGGGAAGGGATGGATGAGTTGCAATCTGCATTGTTGAGGCAGGACCCAGAGTGATAGGTACCAGTCAAAGTACTGTATCAAAGAAGCAAACCTAGTATTTGGGAATTCATGGCTTGATACTTCAATTAATTAGAACATGATTCTGTTGATGTCAAAACTTTAAGTTCCATTTCTATAGATGTCAGACAGATTGTCTCTGTTTCTTTTCTTAAAACCGTGCAAACCAGTCTTCTAAACCATAGGAGTGGGAACTGGAAGAGAGGTTAGAGATCATATGCATTGGGGATCCTTAAACTTTTTTCAGTCCTGGGTCCCTTTGACAACCTGATTAGAGCTGTGATCCTCTTCTGAGCATCAACATGTGTTCAGCAAATGCTTAAGATTATAATGGAAGCCAATTACATGGAAACTCATTTATCAACTTTAAAAAAAAGATAACATTCTGGAAATATCAATAAAAGCTTATCTTAAGAAAAGATATGGGGGCATGTAGGTTGCTTAGTGGAATGAGATCCAGGCCTGAAAATGAGAGGTCCTGGGTTCAAATATGGTCTGACTCTTCCTAGCTGCGTGAGCCTGGGAAAGTCATTTTATCCCATTTGCCTAGCCCTTATTGCTCTTCTGCCTTGGAACCAATACTTACTATTGATTATAAGAGAGAAGGTAGGGCTTTAAAAAATAAAGGATAGAAATCTTAGTTAAGAACTTGTTTTAGAAAATCATAGATTGTGACTAATGTTCTGAGTTTGGCTATTATAAATTTCACTCACAGTAATTAATAACTTTTTCCCTTTTACCTGGAAAAAGTCATTAATTACTGTGAGTGAAATTTATAGGGTTGCCCACACCAAACTAGCCACAGTGAATTGAATCTTAGACCTGGAGCCAGGAAGACCTAAGTTCAAGTCATGCCTAAGGAATTACATGTATGACTCTAGGTAAATCACATAACCTCCATGGCCTCATTTCCTTATCTGTAAAATAAGATATTTGACTATCAATTTTAATACAGAATCATCTTTTTCAAGGATTTTGGCTGTGAAAGGAAAAGGAAATATAGGAAGAGAGCCTGAGGGACAGTGTCAAGAGAGGGATTTCAGGATAGGAAGAAGTAGATGTGAAGAGTCATCCAATGAGCTGGGAGATAGAGAGAAACTGAGGACTAGATAAAGTAAGGACAATTGTAAGAGAAACCCCTCCAAAAAGATGGAGGGTATAGAATGCAAGGTATATGGAGAAGAGCTGGACTGAGAGGATGTGTCACCTTTTCAGCTGGGACTAGAATAAAGAAGGGGATCATGAAGAATGAGGTCAAGAAGTTTTTAGATATAAACAAGGGGAGAAGAAGGAACTCAAGGCCAACAGTCTCTATTTTCTCAGGAAAGTATGATGAGATCAGTATGAATTAGGAAAGCAATGACAACCCAAACTGTTAATGCAATTAGCTAATGTGATTCTATTAACATAATATAGCTAATGTAAGTTTATTAAAGTCAGACCACATTAATATAAGTGTAGTGTTCACAACAGAGAAGAAAGGTGATAGCTAACATTACTCTGAGTTGTTCATAAAATGTCTGGGCCTTCAAGTCCAGTTCTGGGTCCCACATTTGAGGAGAGAAATTCATAAAGAGGCAGGCAGGTGGTACATGGATAGAGAGCTGGACTCACAATTAGGAAGACTCATCTTTATAAGTTCAAATCTGGCCTCTGATACTTAGTAGCTACATGATATAGGGCAAGTCACTTAACCCTGTTGCCTCCGTTCCTCATCTATAAAATAAGATGGAGAAGGAAATGGCAAACCACTCTAGTATTTGTCAAAGAAATCTCAAATGGACACACAAAGAGACAGATACACCTGGAAAATGACTAAGCAACAATAAAGTTCACAAACTGGGTCATGACCAAATAAGGGTGGCAATGTGGGGACCCCCCATGTATATGTATGTCTGAATGCATGTAGACACACATGTGTGTCTTTATACATGGAGTGTATACATGTAGTGTATTCTATCTATACATTACATATGTATACACATACCTAGATACACTATACATATAATATTTAACTATTTAAGTACCAGTTTAATGGTTAGCTCTTAGGTATGCTATCCAGGGGAATGGTTGCTCCACTGAGAGAGGTAGGGGAAGAGAGATGGGGCTCCATAGCTTCTAAGATCCTTCCAAGAATCTGTAATCCCATTATACAATATATACATGCTCACAGTAGCTCCAAATAGGTAGCCATCCGTGTGAATGATGTCAAGGAGTGAAGGAAATACCCAGCTTACCTTGTCTCTCTGTGTCTTGCTGTGAGCCCTAATTATCTGCTGTTTATGTCACTGCCTGTGCATTTTAAAAGCTGCTCACTGATCCAGGCTGGCCTCCCACTTGATAATTCTGAGTACTCAGCAGGAGACATTAAATTGTATCCAGGCAGAGCGCATTATGTAATATTTGGAGGGAAAAAAAAGTGATATAGGATAGGAGGGCTTGCGATGCAATGCAGTAAAATGTAAATGAAAGTCATATAGAATGAAGACTTTCTTTTCATTGGAACAGGGAATTCAGAGATTATTTCAGGGGGGACCCCTCAGTCGGAAATGAAAACCCCTTTGTCATGTTGTCATTCTCCCTATTAGGCTCATTAGGGAGTCATTACCCCATTTGCCAGGAGCTATCCAGACTCACTGAATCTCAGGTCATTTCCTAATCAACTGAAAAAGGCAGGACCCAAAGCACTGGATTTGCAGTTGAGAAAAATGAAGTTCAAATCCTACCTCAAGCATGTGCTATCAGTGTGACTCTATGCAAGTCATTTAACCTTGATTAGCTTCAGTTTCCCAATCTGTAAAATTCAAATAATAATAATACCTACCTCAAAGGGTTTTTTTTTGAGGGTCAAATGAGAAAGCCTATGTAAAGTGCTCTGTAGATCTTAAATACTAGCTATTAGTAGGAATTTAGGCAATTTCCCAAAACATCTCTGGGTTCACATTCTAAAGCCATAGTAGAGGATCCCATTCCTTATTGAGTCCAAGGATGAATTCAAAGGAGATGTCATATTTCTACAGGGTTTTAGAGCTCACAAAGCTAGCCTGTGAGTACATATAGAAAGGCCATTTTTGTGCCAACTGTTTGCCAAGCACTCTGAGAGCGCTTGGCACAGTACAGAGAACACAAGTTAAAAAACAAAATATTTCCTGTTCTTCCCATCTCCTGGATGAAAATGATAAATGCCCCAAATAATTGTAAAATATCTGAGGAAGGGCACTGGCAAAAGAGGGACAGAACCTGAAAGGGAGACAGGAATGCCAAGTGGCTAAGATAAACAAGGATAACATCATGCCCAGAGAAGCAAAAAGTGCAAAGCCACAGAGTACAAAGAACAGCAAAGAGACAGTTTGGACTGTAGAATGTATGTGAGGCACTAGTGTGAAATCAGTCTAGAATGCTAAGTTGGAGTAAACTGGGGAGAGTTTTAGGTGTCAAAAGGGGATTCTAGATTTGGTGTTCACCTTCATTTCTAGCCATTTCTTCCTCTTTGAGCAGCAATGTTTGCACTGATATGTGTAAGCACTGACCTCATGAATTTAGAAAACACAGAGATCTCTTACGTGTCAGCTGTTGAATGATGGCAACAATGGTAGCCATCAAAGCAGTAGTGACCAATGGCAGCAAAGCAGCTCAACTTAGTGGAGAAATAGCCCAGCCCTATAGCAAATCTGTCCAGCCTAGGAGGGAATTGAATTATCCAATAGAGATATCACTTCCTAGAAAGCCAGTATTGCTAAGCAACACAGTTGTATGTCTTTCCTCTAGAAAATGGCATGGGAGCTCCACAAAGGGGAAAGAATAACAACCAAGCCCAGAAGTTAAGACTTCCCCCGTGTCACATGTATCCTCTATATACATACCTCACTACCATTGGACCTTAAGTTAATGACTTCTTTCCATGTGAATTCTGTGTATTTGTGGCAGAATGTTCCTCAGTTTGGGAAAAGGGAGTATTTTGTACCATTTTTTTTTCTTTCTGTGACCTCCTCTTGGTAAATATCCTCTCAAAAGATTAATTGAATCAAGTGGTTGAATGATAATGGAAACATACAAGTGGGGATCAGGAGCAGGGCTCTAGAACCCAAGGATTAGAAGGAGTTAGTTGGCCTCTGTGGTCTCAGTCTGCCAATGTGAGTACAGCTTGAGGAAGTGATCTCAGAGTGGATACCAGCAGAGAAAGGCTAAAAAATTAGCCAGATGACAAATATTTATTAAATGCTGCTATGTCCCAGGAACTGTAGCCCCTGCTTGTGCAGATCTCTAATGGAAGAAAAGGCATGTACATAAAGTGGCATGTGCATAATTATTATCATTTATATTAGTATTAGTCAACCAATGTACTTTTATTAAATACTTACTACTGTACTAGGTACTGGAGATACAGAAGTCAAAAGTCAATCCCTACTCTCAAGGAACTCGCAGAGAATGGGGAAGACAAGAGGCAAACATCATGTATGAACAAGCTACATACATGGCATTTAGGAAATAGTCTGGAAAGGGAAGGCACTAGAACTAAGAGTTGGGAAAGGCTTCCTATAGAAGATAAGACCTTAAAGGAAATCAAGGAAGCTCCTAGGTGGAGATGAGAAAGGAGTGCATTCTAGGCCTGCAGGACAGACAGAGAAAAAGCCTGAAACAGAGAGACAGAATATCTTGTTCAAGGAATAGTCAGTAGGCCACTGTCATTGAATCAAGAATTACATGTAGAAAACAAGATATAAGAAGACTGGATAGATAGAAGGGGCTGACTTGTGAAGGACTTTGAATGCCAAACAGAAAATTTCCTACTTGAACCTGGAGGAGATAGGGAATGCCTGGAGTTTAATGAGTAAAAAGATGTGATATGGTCAGCCCTGAACTTTAGGAAAAATCACTTTAGTGACTAAAAGGATGATGAATTGGAATGGGGAGAGACTTGAGGCAAAATTCCCCCTCAACAGCTATTGCTATAATCCAGGCATGAGGTGTTGATGGCCTATACCACTGGGATGGGGGGCTGTGACAGAGGAAAGAAGGGAGCTTATTAGACAGATATTGCAAAGGTGAAATCTACAGATCTTGCAACAGATTGGCTATGGGGGCATGAGAGAGACAGAGGAATTGAAGATGACACCAAGGCCACTGATTCTGAGGAGAATTACATTATGCTAGGTAAGAATAAGGAAGTCTGGAGAGGGAAAGAGTATAGAAGGAAAGCTATTAAGTTTTATTTTAGGCATGTTCATTTACAAGACCTATGACTTCACTGGTATAGAGAGCTCCTAGTGAATAGCACCTTTAGGATTTGGATTGAGGAATAGATATGAATTGCATAAACCTTCAAGTCCCCTAATTCAACCATTCCCCACAGGAGAATGAGTAAAAGTTTAGTCAGTTCTAGAGGGGGTGTCCAGGAAAGTTGTGTCCTCAGGGGAAGCTAGATTTCAGTGAAGATAGAAATAGTGGGAGTGGAAGAGATTTAGGGTGAAGGAAAGGTTGTTTCCAATGAAACAGGCATTCTAGAGAGCACAATAGAAGCAGCATTTGGTAGGAACTTTTAGTGGGAGAGTTGAGGGGGAATTGGAATGAAGAAATAGGTGACAGGGATGAGCAATGGGGTTTGGATGATAGCCTACAGAAGTTTAGAATCATTGGGATTTGTAGGGTTTGAGTGGAGTATGAGCAGGGCAGAGCTGTGGGGCAGCTGTGTAGCTCAGTGGATTGAAAGCCAGACCTAGAGATGGGAGGTCCTAGGTTCAAATCTGGCCTTAGACACTTCCTGGCTGTGTGACCCTGGGCAAGTCACTTAATCCCCATTGCCTAGCCCTTACCACTTTTCTTCCTTAGAACCAATATACAGCATTGATTGATTAGAAAGTGGAAGGTGAGGGTTTTGTATGTATATTCTTCATTAGCTGGAAGACATCACTCTTCTTCCCAGGGGAGACTGGAGATCAGACTAAAAACAAGTCCACCAGACCAAAAGTGTATGATCAAATGATCAGACAGGAGGCTACTAATCTTTTCATTTCTCATTGTCCCTTCAAAGTCTAGAGATTGAGCAAGAAACTGTAGCAGGAATTAGAAGTTCTGCCCTTCCTACCAACTCTCCTCTTTTTTCTTCCCTCCAGGGACAAGTACAGCTGGAGATGGAAAGTGTGAGGTCAAAGAAAGGGTTGTTTCTCTTCACACTCATGCTCTCCCTATGGGGGCTGGGAGATCAAACTAGCAGCAGGAGATAGAAGTTGCCTTGTGCTGGCACAGAGGGAAATCTTTCCATCATCCTCTAGCAGCCTCCCCTGAAGGGACTGGAAAATGGGAATTGGAAGGTGCATAGTCAGAGGAAGATTTTGCTTTTCTTATTGTGTGAGGCTGGAAATGGGGTGGGAGCAGCAAGAAGTGAAAGTTGTGTTGGTGCAGGGGGAAAGTTTTCCTGGGGCAGATAAGTGGGAGGGTTCTGGCCTCTTTCTATCTTCTCTGATGGAACATTCACAGCCAGAGATGGAAGGCAGTTTGTCAGTGAAAAATCTTGCCCTTCTCCTCTCCTCCTCTATTCTTTTAATTATCATTAATCATTAGCATTTATACAGCTTTTTAAGGTTTACAAAGCACTTTGCACATAATATTTGATTTCTACAATCACCCTATTATTTAGTTCTCTTGCTATTCAGATTTTACAGGTGAAGAGCCATAGACTGAGAGAAATTAAATTACTTGCCCAGGGTCATACAATTAGTAAGTGTCTGAGGGAACTCAAGTCTTACTAACTCTTTATCTATCCACTGAAACCATTCAGATGCCTACAGAGAAATCTATATAGTAGATACAAAAGGATTTTAGTGGTGAAACCACCAGAAATTAGGATGATTAGGAAAGGCCTCCTGAAAAAGATAACATTTGAACTGAGTCATGAAAAAAAGGTACTCTAAGAGGCAGATATGGAAGGAAAATATTCCAGGAAGGAGCCCATTGGATAAAGTGCTACATGGAAGGAACAGAAATTCAGTCAGTCAAGGTCCAGAGATGTTGTGGCTTGCCTAAAGTCATATGATTGAGAAGTGAGTCTCTACTTTTTGTCATCATTTTCCCCTCTACCCATTTTTAAGATGGATCAACTGGGATAAGATCCATAACTCCTGAAACTCTGATGGAGTAATGTTTCTTTTAATACCAAAGTAATCAGTCTCTATTGAGGTTGAGTGAACATCCTTGGCCTCATTTTTGTCCTGCTCTGACCAGCTGAGTTTACAGCCCTTATGGACTCCCAAGATGCTGGTTGTTTTGCACAAGACGCCCCAGGTCCTGAACTCCTTGTCCTTGATGATCAAAGATGACTTCTATGAACTGAATTGATAGAGGGACATGTGCTAGATACCTCCATCCTCCTTCCTCATCCAGCATTCTACCATCTAGAAGTATAGGTAGGGAGACAGATGGTAAGCCTGGAGGGGAAAAAAAGCATCAAAAAGCAAAAAGGAGAGAAAGAAACAAAGGTGTTTAAAGAGGGCAGAGTTAGATTCTTGGCAAAAGCCTCAAAGTGCTGGACACTTTGGAAAACTTGACAAACCGTGTGTTGTTACTGGCATTAAGCTGCATGGCCAAAATGAAATAACTTTCCCTGAAAGGGAGAACATTACTTCTGTGTCAGAGGAAAAGAAAATCTATCGTCAATCATGTAAACATCCATTCCATTTGCTAAGCATTTACTAAGTATGTAGTACGTGTCTGACACTGTTAGACATTAGAGAAATAAAGAAAAATGTGAAACAACCCCTGCCCTCAAGGAAGTTACTTTTTAAATATGCAAAGGGATTTGCCAGGCAGGAAATTTTTGCTGAGGTGGGAGAAAATCTAGGAAACAAAATCCTGTCTTGGTTGAGGAATGGCAGTGTAATGTGACTGACAGAACCAAAGACCTGGGTTCAGATGTCTCTTGAGACACTTACTAGCTATGTAACACTGACTAAGTTATGTCCCATTTCTGGGCATCAATTTCATCAGAAAAAGATTTGGATAGCTATTAAACTCCCATTTGGATCTAAATGTGTGAATCTCTGAACATGGCCCAACCTATGGAAAGAATTTCTTCCCTCCCCCAATAATTAGTGTCTCTAATCTCAGGCTCCTCTACTTAGTAGGTTTATATAACTATCTATTTAAATATTGCTTCCCACTATGAAATATAATCTCCTTGAAAGCAAAGACCATTCATTCGCATTTTATATTTCTTTTCAAATTTTATTTTATTTATATTTATTTTATATCTCTTTCTGTCTTTCCTGGAAATGCATCATGAGAGGAAGAGGCCAGCTTTAGAGATAGAAAGATTTGGTTTCAAATCTCTCCTCTAGAACATACTAGCTGTGTGAACCTGGGCAAGTCACTTGATCGCTAAATGCCCTAGTCAATTTCCTAAGTCTCTAAGATACAGAGAAAATGTCAATTTATATTGGTAGAGTAAACCTTCTCATTAGGGAACTTCCTGCACCCTCCAAATCAAATATCTCTTCCAATATTTTCAACATCTTTCAAAGTGCCAACTGTTTGCTAAGCACTCTGATAGGTACACTAGGAAGAATACAAGGACAAGTAGTATCAATATTAATATCCTCATTTTACAGATGAGGAGACTTAAGTCCCTGAGAGCTAAAGCAGCTAAAAATCATAGAGCTGAATGGGTAACTGAAAGATAATGAGATCATACATTTAGAGTTTAAAAGAAACTTAGAGGTCATTTGGCAAAACCCTTCACTTTCTAGGTGAAGAGATCAATGTCCAGAGAAATTCGATTCATTGTTCCAGGTCTCTCTAGGCTATTAGAGGATCATAGTTTGAGAGCTGGACACTACCACAAAGACTCTCTAACCTGACCCAAAGAAGACACTGGGACCATAAAGACAAAGTTACCTGCTCAAAATGAAACAGATAGGTCTGAGCATCATTGCTTTAGGTCCCTTCATTTTACAGGTGAGGAGACAGAGACCCAGAAAATGTCAGTGACTGGCTATAGAGCTATCTTATAGGATTGTAGATTTGGAGCTCAAATCAATATTAAACATTTTCTAATAGAACTTCATTTTATGGATGAAGAGTGTGAGGCTGAAAGAAGTTAAGATACTAGCCTAAGGTCTGATATGCTTTCAACACAGGACCTTAAATACCATCTGGTCCAGCTGGTCTAACTCCCTTCATGATATATATGGGGAAAACAATGACCCAGAAGTGGAGGGACTTGTCCAAAGTGACACAGATAATTTTAAAAGGTAGGATTTGAACTCTGGTATTCTAATTAATGTGAGGCAGCTAAGTAGTAAAGGTGGATAAAGTGCCATGCCAGGAGTCAGGGAGACTCATCTTCCTGAGTTTAGATCCAGCCTCAGACACTAGCTGTTTGGCCTTGGGCAAGTCACTTCACCCTTTTTACCTCAGTTTCCTCATCTATAAAATGATCTGAAAGAGGAAACATAAAACTATTCCAGTATCTTTGCTACACATTGATTAGAATTCTTGTGTCCAGTGAAGCTGAAATTGGACACAAGAGTTGTACACAACTGAAAAACAACTGAAACACATTCATAATTATTCTAAATAATAGAAATAGTTCAGAGGTCTTTCCACCCTAAATGATAAAGTAGGGATTTATGTCTCCTGTTGTTGTTGGGGTATGTGAGTGTGTTATGACAGCCCCTACTTGAAGTGGGTGCTGGGGTGACAGGTATTGATAATTCAGACTTATCACAAAAGAGAAGTTTCAGGCAATCTAAAAATAACTCCCAGGCAGGAAACCAATAAGGAGTGAGGCTGCAGAACAGGTCCAGAGCTTAGAGATCCCTAGGGAGTATATAACATTGATATTTCCCATTAAAAATATATATGAGGCTGTGGAATTACATTTTTCCTGAGAAGGTAAGACAAAAATGATAAAGAGATATTGTAAATACTGTGTAAATGGTCCTGTTTTACAAGAGGGACCTCTATAAATCCTGCAACTTGGGTAACTATATGTGTGTTGTTACATGACTTTAAAAAGACATAGATTCATATAACCATAGAAACTGAACTTGAAGAGATCTGGGTCATAGCTGAGGAGGAATCCTCTCTACAATATGTCAAACCAGAGTTATAGCTAGCATAGAGTGAAAGAGGATTTGACTTATGGAACCAATGTAAGGAAGGTCACTCACTCTTACTCTTAAGGATGGGGCATTCCTAACCCATGGAAGCCACTGCCTCATTCCACTCCCAAATGAAAGATTTCTATTATCATAAGCTATCAACTCCAGAATCCCATTTCTTTAGCAAATGCTTTCTTCCACCTAGTTTTGCTGCACTATCACAGATTTTAAATTATGAGCACTCACAGAAAAAGGACTCTCAGATATAGTCTTTAAAGTCAGAAAAATCATTTTGAACCTTTTTGATGCTGAGTCATCATGGTTTTCATATCAATTACCATGGGAGCCACTGGTAGGCATGAGGCACAGTAAAAAGAAAAAATAATGAGAAAGGTTATAGCATATGGTGGAAGGAATCAAGGTTACACATCATGACATAAGTACTAATACTAGTTCTATCCTTTAATGACCTGTGTTGACCTTGCACTAATAACCAATTTTCTCTGGATCTCAATTTACATATCTATAAAATTAGGCCATTTGACTAGATATTGATTATACAAAATAAAAAACAAAAGGCTTCCCGACCTCAAGGATCTTCCATTCTATTGGAGAGAAGCAAGAAGTACACAAATGCCTACACAGAAAAGGTATACAAAAATAATAATAATTTCCCCAGGAGGAAGAGCACAAGCAGCTTGGGGAAAGTTGGGAGAGATGATGTCTAAGAGCCCTTACAGTTCTAACTTTCTATAACTCCAAAAAAATGAAGAAATAAAAAGAGGAAGGTCAACAGGAAGGAAAGGAACAGAAAAATGGAAGAGGAAAGGGAGAATAAAAAGATTGAAAGGGAGCAGAGAGGAGGAAAGGAAAGAAAAGTAGAAAGGAGGGGAGAAGAAAGAAGAGAAAAATTCAGCTGGGAAAGAATGAAGAAGATTTTAGAATCATGGAGTATTACAGAATTTAGAGTTAGAAGAGTTCTTAGAGATTATATAGGCATTTGCTTCCAGCCAACTAGTACTAGATCTGGTCCTACTCTATGTATCTATCTCCGCCCTATCTCATGTCACAATACAAGAAACTGATGTCATCAAGAAGGGCTCTAGGGTTCACTTTGGGACACCTGAACAATATTCCACTATCTCTATTGCAAGATATGAGTGATTTGCTCTTTTCCTAAACTAGACTTCTCCATCTTCCACAGCAAATGGCCATCCTGAAATTAATGAATTTTTGCTAAAATAATGTCTGCTAAATATAGCCTCCATCTTGAGTCTGAGCTACTGAGGCCATGAAGAATAAGACCTAATGTTCAGCTAGAAGCATGGGAACATGTAAAAAGGGTATATGGAAACAGCTACATCAGACTAGTTCAAAGCAATCAAATCAGGGTAGTGTCCTCAAATTCCCCCAAAAAGGTGACAAGGGCTTTTCACTTTTAGTATTTTTAATAAAAAAAAATTGGCCAGGATTCCAATGGCACAATTATGAAACATTCCATCAAAAACATTTATTAAGCAGCTATCATGAGCCAGGAATGTTCCTAAGCAATGAAGTTATAAAAACTAATTCCTGCCCTCAAGAAGGTCATATTTTAATGAAGGAAACAATATGCAAACAACTATGTATGAACAAGATATATACAGGACAAATTGGAGATAATCAATGGAGGAGAGAAGCCATTAATATTGAGGGTGATGGAAAATGGCTTCTGACAGAAGAAGGAATTTTAGCTGGGGCTTGAAATAAATACGAAAAACCAAGAAGCAGAGAAGAGAAAGTTTATTCTAGAAATGGGAGAAGTCAGAGAAAGTTCCTGGAGCTAGGTAATGTATTATCTTGTTTGAGCAATAGGCAGGAGACCAATAACTTTGAATGGACTTGTATGTAGTAGGGAGTAAGATATAAGAAGCTTGGAAACGTAGGAAGGGTCCAGGTTATGTAGGACTTTAAATGCAAAAAAAAGAGGATTTTCTATTTCATCCTGAGGATGATAAGGAGCCTCTGGAATTTATTCAATAGGGTGTGGGAGGTGTTATGTTCCGATCTGTGTTTCTAGATCCATTTGACAGCTAAGAGAGGGCAGATTATAGTGAAGAGAGACACAAAGCAGGGAGACATGAGAAAAATCAACTCCAAAACATTTTCTCCTACTAGAATTCCACTTCAAGCTAATAGCTTTCCTTGAAACCTCATCTTGATGGGACAGCTAAATATCTCAGTGGATTGAAAGTCAGACCTAGAGACAGGAGATTCTGGGTTTAAAATCTGTCCTCAGACACTTCCTAGCTGTGTAATCTTGGGCAAGTTACCTAACCCCAGTCATCTAACTCTTACCACTCTCTTGCCTTGAAACTGATACCTAATATTGATTTTATCACAGACGGTAGGAATTAAAAAGAATAAAGAAACTTTTATCTAGAATATTGTTCTGTTCCCAGTGCAATGGCTTAAAGAGTTCATAAGTTGGCACTCAGAAAAGGGTTACAGATGCAGAAGGGCCATAGTTTCATAGATTGTGACATAAAAAGAACCTTAAAACCTTACAGATAAGAAAATTAAGGTGCAGAAAGGATGTGTGGTATTTTTTTTTGGAGTCACATAACAAATAAAGTTCTCTGAGGCATGTTTTGAACCCACTTCTTCCGCATTCCATGCTCAACATTCTATCCACTATGCCATGGTGTTATATGGGACTTATTGACTCCATGCCAGAGAGAGATCATTAGAACTCTCTAGTGCTATGTGAGCTGGAGAAGAGGTGATTAAGGGTTCTGGGTAGGAAAAGGAGATTATAGCAAACCTAAAATATTTGAAAAGCTGTCACTTAGAAAAAAAGATCAGATTTCTACCAGGCAAATCTAGAAAGAATAGGTGGGAGTTTCAAAGAGGAAAATTTAGCCTCAAGGTAAGGAAAACTTCACTAATAATTAGGTATACAGAAGTGGAATAGTTTGACATAGGAGGCAGGGGAAACATCACTGAAATATTTAAGCAAAGCTTGACCTTGTCACATAATATTGTTAATACAATACGCACACTAAGAACACATGAGAAACTCACACACTAAACACAGTGCACATAGTAATTTTTATATCAATGGTTATTCCTTCTCATTTAGCAAAAGTTTATCTCTGAGAGGAAACTGAATATGATCCTGAAATTGTAAGCCAGGGTGAGTGGCAAGATGGTGAAGCACATGGAAGAAATAAGGAAATTCATTAGAGGATTGAGAAGATAACTCCCCCCCTCTCCCCCATCAGTTGGGAGCATGTTGAGTTTTGAATTAGAGAGTGCTAATGAAAGGGAACCCACTTTGACCTAAGGCAGCCTGTTTCCTTCTTGGACAGCTCCCATTGTTGACTAATTGGCCTTTTGTTGAGTCTTGATCTGCATTTCGAGAAGCAGCTAGGTGGCACTATAGATAGAACAGCAGTCCTGGAGTCAGGAAGGTCTGAGTTTAAATCTGGCCTCAGATAATTACTGAGTGACCCTGGGCAAGTCACTGATCCTGTTTTCCTCAGTGTCCTTATCTTTCAAATGAGCTGGGGAAGGAAAAGGCAAACTATTCCAGTATCTTTAACAAGAAAATCCCAAATGGGATCAAGAAAGTGTTGGACTCAACTAAAAAAACTGAATAACAATCTGTATTTCAATCTCTTCCACCATTATCCCTAATTCAAATCTCAAGGGAAAAGCAGAATAAATGTAAATCCACCTATTTATTCCCTTTTCTAGCATTATACAAAATTTATTTTATTACTTGAAGAGCTCTATTATGTTTTCCACTAATCGTTTTTTACCTTCAGGCTAACCCTTCCTTCCCTTCCTTCATCCATTAAGATAATGAAGTATATTCTATGTGATTAATCCCAAGATAAAATTTGTTATGGTGGTAGATTCCTGCAATACAGCTCTTTGAAAAAACTGAGATCTACATTATGTTTTGAAAGCTGCTACATGATCCCTAAACAAATGTTGTATGCAGACTTCTTGGAATCCCAGAGACTATATTCATTCTAGAGCCTTTAACAATATGATGACTTCCATGATGGTGCAGGTTTGTCTAGTTACTTCTGAAAATGCCATTTTGTACATAACTGTAACCTGTAGATGTGTGTATGTATTGCCTCCTTCTATGTAGAATCTAATTCTATTTGGATGTCCAGAAACTTATGTTAAGTGAAAGTCTATGCAAAGTGTGTCTCAATAAAAATTCAATGAATTCAATCAGATTCAATTTTTAAAACCTTAGTCAGCAAAAAATGGAGTAGATTCTAATCTTATCCTTCTTCTGTCTGCTCTCTTCTATAGACTCTCACAGAAGATTAAATCTACAAACTCAAATGTGGCTCCTAGAAGTGTGGACAATAGTCTAGCTATGGTGTCATCATCATTCGGCAGAAGTTAGCAGGGCTGTCATCTCTCCCCTTTTGTACTGGCCTGGTTCCAGATTATTAGCCCTTTCTGGGCCTTGGCTTCCTACTGAATGATATGAGACCTTTGGACCAGATCCCTAATTTGCTGTCCAGCCCTCCCATTCTGTAATTTTGTGTCCTTCACCTAAGAAGACAGCCAGAGTAGGCAATAATATTCATTATGCAAAACCAATAAATGTGGCTCAAAACTTCAATTCTTTTAAAAAAATAGATGAAAATAAAATGGGAAACAAAAGCTCTCTGGACTAATTGCAAGGCCATCACATAAATTATTGGCAAATGTCATTCTGTGCAGGGAGCTAATGCAATTCTCCCGACTCCCCCCTGAGCTGATGTGATTACACCTCAGTGCACATTAACCAGGGGTCAGCCTGGGCCAGGCCACTGCACCTGACCCTCCTTAGATGGCTGTCGATAATGGAGGAAGGAGCTGCAGCTGCTCAATAATAGAAAATGTCCACATCTTCAGATGGGAAACAAGGGGACAAAGCTGCCACAGTGCTGAAACCCCATTATTGCAACAGACCAGACAATAGGCATAATGAGCCAAAAGAGAGCCTGGATCCACAGGATTTTTGAGTAGATAAAGGATTTTTAGGGACGAAGATTTCCATCCTGGTAAGTCTGATAATGTCCTACACAAAGAGATCAAGAGGAATAATATTTGTAGTGCCCTTAGCACTATGCCAGACACATAGTAAGAACAAATGAATAAATAAGCAAGCAAGTGACTGTATTTACCTTCTAGACAATGTGGAAAGATGAGGGCAATATTAGATGTAGGTGAATTCAAGATTGATTGATTATAGTCATTCGTTGGTCACTATGATCTTTCAGAGTGAACCTCCCTAGAGATTGTGTCACACTGGCTAATAATTAATAATAATAACAATAAGAAGAATAACTAGAATTTATTTAGGCCATTAAAATTTGGCAAGGACTTAGATAGATAGATAGATAGATAGATAGATAGACAGACAGACATAGATTACCTCACTTAATCTTCAAAAAAAGTCTAGGAGTTATTGTTATACTCTATTTTTCAGGTTAGGACCAATATGTCCATTCACCACTATTGAATGAGATAAATGACTTTTAGAGTATATCACAGCTAATAAGTATCCAAAACAGAATTTGAGCTCATACCTTCCTAACTCTTAAGAGAACCCTTCTATCCACTGGACCAAAAGAAAGACCTGGGTTCAAATAAAACCCCAGACACTTTCTAGCTATATGACTAGCTGTATTGCAAATTGTTTAACCTCTCTTCACCTCATGTCTCTTATGGCCCTGGAATCCAAGGATTTTACCATTTACTTATTTGTGAATCTGTCGTAAGATCACTTAATATCTCTGGGCCTCAGTTGCCTCATCTATATGATGAATGGCTTGAATTTAGCTGACGACTGAGATTCATCCCAGCTCCAAACTAATGATCCTTTCATCTATTGTTGGCTCTGATGCAGGAAACATTTGTTACTATACATTTTGGATAAAGGCATAAATAGTATGCATGTCCACTCTTCATAGGCCACAAAGTTGAGAGGACTGGATAGCAATCAGAATGCAAATTTATCTCAGGAGGCCAGACTAGCATAAAATTTTTTACTAAGAATAACAACCTTGTAAATCCATAATGGGGCAAATGTAGCAACATGGCAACTTGTCTTAAAAAGTAGAAAGACTTAATGGATGACAAGCTCAATAAGTCACCAACTGCTTGTTCATTCTTGCCTTTTCATCCTCTCTGTGCACTCAGGAAAACAGTGCACTCAGAAGATCTTTAAGGAATTCTTTCACTTGCTAGTCCTCTTTCTTTCTTCAAGTTAGCTTGTTTTTCCTTATGTGATCTAGGGAGCCTCCAAGGCATTGAGAATTTCACAGCAAGAAATAGGGCTTGCTGATGGGGTATGATTCTTTGGCATGTCAGGACCCTCAAATGGAGGAAGAATTATCTCTAAGAACAAGCATGAATCTTGATGGGAAATTTTTACCCCTCCCTTCCCACTTGAGGGAAAATAAAGAAGGAGGAAAGGGAACAAGGAGATTTTAGTTTTAATATTAGAATATTCACATGACAGTGTGAACAGTTTAAGTCTAAGTTTTGGAAGAAGTAAAAACTATCACAATCCCTAATGCCAGTATCACAGTTAGGGACAAAGCCATAGTACAACACCTGAAGCTAGGACCAAAGACATTTTGGCTGCAGGATTTTGCTAATATAGATCATAATGATGCTCTTCTCTCCTCCTATTTCTCCTGCTCCTCTTACACTTGTTCTTCCTCCTCCTTCTACTTCTTCTTCCTCTTGCTCTTCCTCCTCTTTTTATTCTTCCTCTTCTCCTTCTCTTCTTCCTCCTCTTCCTTCTCCTCTCAATTTAGTTCTTTAAAGATATATGTAAACTTTATGATTTAATGTTTTAATTATAACCAAAACCAGCTGAATAAAAGATAACTGATTGATATAGAGATAATAAAGAGATGATAAAGAAATAGAGATGATTGATGGACCAAGAGATGATAAAGAGAGGATTGATGGGAAAGAAAGAAGGAGTGGAGATGGAGTGAATGAATGAGAGAGCATTCTTGCTATATGACAGACACTGTCATAGGCACTTGGAATCCAAAAACAAGCAAACAAGATAGACTTGCCTTCGAAAAGCTTACCTTTGAATAGGGGAAGACACTCACATAAAGGGGTTTCCAGAAAGGGAAAAGGCCTGGGGAGTAGAGTCAGAAGGAGAAAATTCTTGAAAGCCTATTTCTGAGCAAGAAACAAAACAAAACAAAACCACAAAAACTCATCTATTAAAGCTTATTTTGTACCATTGTCCATTGCTGCTTTTCATGCAAGACCTCACCATTGATGTTTTCAAATCTGTTGAGATTTGAACCATATCTTAGTAAGGAACTAGCCCCCTTCCTTTCAGTGAAATTTAAGAGTTTCTGCCCTTAATTCAAGTATATCTTAACTACCTGACAATTTCTATTAACATCAGAATAAGGCATAGGAACTTGAGATTTCAAACACTGTGGCCAACTTCATTGTTCTTTCACAACTCCTAACATGCAAGGCAAGTGATTTGATTTCCTATAGAATCCATTCCTTTTTTGGGGTGGGGGTGCTTATTAGATGTTTATTTTTAAATTTTATTTAAATGACAAATTTCCACATGTTTTCCAAAGTTATTATGATCCAAATTGTCTCCTTTCCTTCTTCCCTCCCCTCTCCTGGAGCTGGCAATCAATTCAATCTGGGTTATATATGTGTTATCATGCAAGACATATTTCTATATTATTATTTTTAAATGAATAATTTTATAAAAACCAAAACCTCAAAACATATACCAAATAAAAAAATGATAAATCACAAGCTTTCATTTGATTTCTGCTCTTTTTCATAAGTCCCTCAGAATTGTTCTGAATCATTGTATTGCTGTCGGTAACAAAGTCTATCATATTTGATGGCTCCATAATATTGCTGTTAAAATGTACAATGTTTTCCTGGTTTTGCTTACTTCACTCTGTATCAGTTAATGTAGGTCTTTCCAATTCTTTCTGAAATCATTCTATTCATCATTCCTTATAACACAATAATATTACATCATCATCCTATCCCACAAATTGTTTAGTCATTCCCCGATTAAAGGACAACCTTTTAGTTTCCAATTCTTTGCCACCACAAAAAGAACAGCTATAAATATTTTTGTACAAACAGATCCTTTCTCTTTTTATCTGTTTGAGATACAGACCTAGAAGTTGTATTACTCGATCAAGGAGAATGTATGTTTTATAGTCCTGTGGACAAAATTCCAAATTGCCCTACAGTTCACAACTCCACCAGCAATGCTCAGCGTCCCAATTTTGCCACATCTCCTCCAACATTTACCATTTTCCTTTACTGTCAAATTAGCCAATCTGATAAGTGGGAGGTGGTACCTCAGAGTTGTTTTTATTTGCATTTTGCCAATCAAAAGAGATTTAGAACATTTTTTCATATGCTTATTGATAGTTTTGATTTCTTCATCTGCAAACTGTCTATCCATATCCTTTGACCATTTATCAATTGGGGAATGACATGTATTCTTATAAATTTGTCTTTTCTTCTTATATGTGAGAAATGAGATCTTTATCAAAGAAATTTGTTATAAAATTTCCCCTAATGTGTTGTTTCCCTTTTAATCTTGGTTGCATTAGTTTTCTTTGTACAAAATTATAAAAATTTAATATAACCAAAATAATCCATATTATATATTATAATGTTCTCTATCTCTTATTTGGTCATAAACACTTCCCTTTTCCATAGATCTGACAAGTAAACTATTCTATGTTCCTCTAATTTACTTATACTATAACTCTTTACATTTAAGTCATATATTGATTTTGACCTTATCTTGTTATTGGGTATGAAATATTGATATAAACCTAATTTTTGTCATACTATTTTCCAGTTTTCCCAGTAGTTTCATCAGTGAATTATTATCCCCAAATCTGGGGTCTTTGGATTTATCAAACACTAGATTGGTAAAGTCATTTATCCCTAATCTATTCCATTGATCCATTGTTCTATTTCTTAGCCAATACCAGATTGTTTTGATGATTACTGCTTTATTGTACAGTTTACAATCTGGCACTGCTAGGCCACCATTCTTCACATTTTTCTTCTATTTCTTGACCTTTTGTTCTTCCAGAAGAATTTTATTATTTTTTTTAGCTCTACAAAATAGTTTTTGGTAATATAATTGGCATAGTACTAAGTGAATTAATTAATTTTGTTAAGATTGTCATTTTTATTATATTAGCTTAAACTACCCATGAACAATTAATGTTTTTAAACTGTTTAGATCTAAATTTGTGTGATTTTTTTCAAATTGTGTTCATATAATCCCTGAATTTGTCTTGGCAAATAGATTCCCAAAGTATTTTATATTGTCTAGAGTAATTTTAAATGGAGTTTTTCTTTATACCTCTTGATATTGGGTTTTTTGGAAATATATAGAAATGCTGATGATTTACATGGATTTATTTTGTATCCTGCCACTCTGCTAAAATTATTGTTTCGACTATTTTTTAGTTGATTTTCTAGGATTCTCTAAGTACACAATATCATCAGCAAAGAGTGATAATTTAGTTTCCTCATTGCCTACTTCAATTTCTTCAATTTCTTTTTCTTCTCTAATTGCTAAAGCTATCATTTCTATTATAATATTAAATAATAGTGGTGATAATGGGTATCCTTGCTTCACTCCTGATCTTATAGGGAAGGCTTCTAATTTATCCCCATTGCAGATGATACTTTCTAATGATTTTAAATAAATAGTACTTATTAGTTTGAGAAAAGGTCCTTTTTCCTATGCTTTCTGGTGTTTTTAATAGGAATGGGTGTTGAACTTGGAATCCATTCTAACTATACGCAAGAAGAAAGTGGATTCATGTTTTTTTTTCCTTTTGAGATAGTATATCTTACTCAAGTCCAAAGGTATCACAAGATCTCATGTCATCTGCTACTCGTTCTGACTTCTGTTCTCTTCTTTTCTTAGCTTCCAAGGAGCTTTATATTCCATTTGGAGCATCATATTATGTGAAGAATACTCATAATCCATAGAGTATCTGGAGAAGAGCAGGACTACAAAGATGGTAAAGGTGTTCACTGTACCTGCTTGAGCGTGTGTTCAGGGAACTGTGGAAATTTATCCTGAAAAAGAACAAAGATTAAGTAGCTGGCTACAAGCATCTGAAGAGCTGTCCCCAGGAAGAATGATGAGGCTTCTTATGCTTGAATAAAGGCAAAAATGAGCTTAAGGTAAGTTGGGAGTGAGGAAAGGTAGGTTTGCTAGTGACGGCAATTGTCCAATAACCTGATTTCTACCCCACTGGAGACCTTCTGGCAAAATCCAGATACCTATATGCTCAGGACACGATTAGGGTATTCTGGTTCATGTATGGTTTGCACTAAATCATCACTTAAATCACCTCTAAATTCTCATATTCAGGGGTGCTGTGATTCTGACTATGTCTTCAAGACAAATCATATGGTAAATTTGAGACTCTTCAAAAAATCTGGTAGTCTTCTGAATGTTTCTTAAATGTGCTTCTCTGGCAAAATTTAATTCTCTGTGAGACTTTTTCTTTTCTAAAGAAAAATGATTGTACTAGATGATATTGGCAAAATGGGAAGAAGAAAATTAATATATCAATTCTTACTGGTTCATTCTATTTATTATATTCTTATCCAGGACATGGCACTTAATGCCCAGAGATTTAATAGTTACAGGAAAAAAATGTTTTCCTAGCAATTAGAGCTCTGTGAAAATCAATTACACTACCTTATGAAGTAGTGAGACCTTGATCAGTAGAAAAGTTCTAGCAAAGCTTGGACAGACATTTGCCAAAAATGTTCTTTAAAAAAAGTAATTCCAGGGGCATTTGGGTAGCTCAGTGGATTGAGAGCCAGGCCTAGAGATGGGATGTCCTAGGTTCAAATCTGGCCACAGACACTTCCCAGCTGTGTGACCCTGGGCAAGTCACATGACCCCATTGCCTACCCTTACCACTCTTCTGCCTTAGAGCCAATACACAGTATTGATTCCAAAACAGAAAGCAACGGTTAAAAAAAAGTAATTCATGCTTCAGGAAGGCATTGAATAAAAGTCTTCTACTAAATGAGCCTTCTAGTTTTGAGATTATGGTTCTATAATTCCTCACATCTAGTTATCTAGCTTCCTCTTGGAGATTTCTAGCAAGAGAGAACCCAGAAATTCCTGAGATATTTATTTTTGTAGAGGACTAATTCTAAACAATGTGGCATAAAGGAGAGAAGACCAGCCTTAAGAACAAAGTCCAAGGTTTGCCTCTGACATATTCTGGTCTATGACACTGGGTAAATCATGTAAACCTCTAATTACTCTTGTTAGTTGTTTCAGTTGTGTCCAACTTTTGGTGGCTCCATTTGGGATTTTATTGGCAAAGATACTGGAGTGGTTTTCCATGTCCTTCTCCAGCTCCTTTTGTATGAAGAATGGAGGAAATCATGACTAAATTACTTGTCTAGGGTCAATCAACCAGGAAGTGTCTTAGGCTGGGTTTCATTCAGCAGATCCATGTTCAGGTACCTGTTAGATGAGATGACCTTTGCATTTTATTAGAGTCTCAAATTTTATAATTCTTTTTTTTTAAAACCTTTGCTTTCTGTCTTAGTAACAACTCTGAGACAGAAGGGCAAGTGCTAGGCAATCAGGGTTAAGTACCTTGCCAAGGGCACATAGCTAGATAGTGTCTGAGGTCAGATTCGAACTGAGGTCTTTCTGACTCCAGACCTGACACTCTATCCACTGTGCCACCTACCTGCCCCTGAGATTCTGTAATATTTAGTAAAGGTTGAAACATATTTATTTATAGATTGGAAGGTGAAAATTTGTAAGATTTAAAAAAAAACACAAGATAAATGTTTCAGATGACAAGTCCAGCTCCCCAGGTCTCTACAAGGCAACCAAAGGAGACTTCACTACTTTAGTTGAGACCAAAGTCCATTGTGTCCCCTTCAATTTCCAATTAGCACAGCTGTTCAGGCAAGGGTAATTGAATTCTGTGGTTCTGGAAGTTTCTAGTTCTGGCTAATAAAATTAATCAATTATGCAAATTCTTCCTATTACTTCTACTGGGAACTGCCACTTACAAATCCTTCAAATAGGAAAGCTGCTCAAATATCTTGGGGGCAGTCAAGTTAGCATGACTGATCTTTTTTTTTAAGCTGCTACTAATAATAGACTCATACATATATCTGGAAAGGCAGCCAAAGAGAAAGTTCTTAACAAAGTCTAGATTTCTCCCTATATCCCTCCTGGGCATCCCTTAGAGTAAAGTATTTTAAAGGAAAAAAAAGAAAGAATATTTAATTTTTTTTAATTTTTAGTTTAATTAATTAATTTAGAACATTTTCCATGGTTGCAGGATTCATGCTCTATTCCTCCCCTTCCCCCACTCTCTCCCATAACCAACACATAATTTCACTGGGTAAGGATTTTTTAAAAATCATTAAAATCAATCTGAAAGAAATAAAGAGGAAAGAAGGAAGGAAGGAAGGAAGGAAGGAAGGAAGGAAGGAAGGAAGGAAGGAAGGAAGGAAGGAAGGAAGGAAGGAAGGGAGGATTGGCAGTGAGGGAGAGAATCATAGTAGCCAATCTGGTAGTCAGAAAGTTGTTTAGTCATTCAGTCATGTCAGTCTCTTCATGATCTCATGGACCACAGCACACTAAGGTCCTCCAGTATCCCCCNATTTAAGTCTTCAAGGAAAACTAACCACTATTTTATGTGAGTGGCTTCATGGATTGCCACTTGACATTAATCACTGGGAGGAAGTGGACACCTTTCAAGATTTTCCCCTATTTACCTCCCTGCTGGGCAATATACTGGAAAATAACAGCTAAGATAGAACCACACTAGAGTGGACTCAACAATGAAATCATCCCTAAAACCCAGAGTTCCATGAAACCTTAAGAGTACTCTACAAACAACTTATATAAAATATAGCCAATCTACTGAACTCAATAGTTTTTCCTTTCTTCCTCGAATATTTCCTAGGTACATTGCTGCAATGATGGTGCAAAGCAGTCTGTATTACTAATTTCCTCATCCTTGATCTAGGATATTTCCCTGGCCATCATAACAGCTACTATTTCAGTAACAAAACTCCTATATTCAACCATCGGTTTCTCTGAAAGTCTCTACAGATCCCCAGATATGCTTTACCTCCCTACAACAAATTGCCTTGAATTTCATTTATTTATTTTGCATATACATGTGAACACATTTGATATTTCCTGCAATATAAGCTCCTTGCAATGAAGGGGGATGTACTTTTATTAGCTGTCAAATGCTCTGTTAAACACCTTATAATTATTGTCTCATACAATCCTCATGGCAACACTGCAAAGTAGGAGCTATATAAAATGCTTTTGCCCACTATATGGCTCAGTGGATTGAGAGCCAGGCCTGGAGATGGGAGGTCCTGGGGTCAACTTTGGCCTCAGACACTTTTGAGCTGTATAACCCTGGGCAAGTCATTTAATCCCCATTGCTTAGCCTTTACCACTTTCCTGCCTTGGGAGCAATACACAATTTCGATTCTAAGACAGAAGGTAAGAGGTTTTTTTTAAATAATAATAAAAAAAAATAAAGTGTTATGCCCATTTTATAATTGAGGCTTAGACCTGTCCCAGCACCAGTAGCTGACCCTGGGAACTTCCAGGCCATTTCACAAAGCTTTTGCTGTTGTTATTGGTGGTAACTACTAATTGATCAATAAACATATATTAAGCACCTATTATGTGCCTACAACTATGTTAAGTTTTGTAGATAAAAAAGGAGACAAAAGACTGTCCCTATCTTTGGGGGACTTACAATCTAACTGGCAAGACGATATGATAACAAATATACATAAAGCAGGTATGTATAGAATAAATAGAAAATCATTAACAGAGGGAAGACACTAGACATGAGGGCTTGGGAATATTGGGAAAAGCTTCCTTCCCATAAAATATTATTTTAGTTAATATATAAAGAAAGCCAAGGAAGTCAATAGGTAGAATTGAGGAAGAACATTCCAGGCAGGGAGGACAGTCAGAGAAAATTCCTAGGGCAGCAAGATCTAGTACCTTGTTTATGGAAATGGCAAGAGGCCAATGTCACTGGTTTGAAGAGTTTAAGCGTTGGGGAGGAAAGTATAAGAAGACTAGAAAGCTAGGAGGAGGACTTGGAATGCCAAATAGATCATTTTGTATTTGGTACTAGATATAATGGGGAGCTGTTGGAATTTATTGATTGGGATGGGGAGTGGGTTGATCAGAGCTTCACTTTAGGGAAATCACTTTAGGGGCTGAATGGAGGATGGATTGCAGTGCAGAGAGATTTGAGGAAGCAGCAGACCATGTAGCATGGTGATCTGATTATGGTGATGGAGGCTTCCTCCCCCAAGCATCATTTATACTGCTTCATCCTCTGCATTTCCTGTCCAAATCTTCCTCTGCATTGTAATGCATTTATCCAGCATGTTGAATCCCTTTCTCTCATCTCTCTCGGTATCTTGGGGCTACTCATATATCACAGCTTGTCCAAGTGCAAGTTCTTCCTTTCATTGTACTTTTCTTACCTCCTTTTTGGCTCAGATGCATTCTGGATGACATTATACACATGGATGAATGTGGGAATGAATGAAAAAGAATTTGTTGAGAAATTATGGGCCAGACATTAGCTTAATCCTGGGGATATAATTTTTTTTTAATGAAATGTCCTTGCCTTCAAGGAGCTTGTACTCTAACAGATGGATACACACACACACAGACACTGACAAATTTGTGTATGTGTGTACACATACATATATGTGTGTACATATGCACATATACATATACATACATATACATATAGTTTAAATAGAGTAGTAGCCAGGGTAGAAGTTTGGCTCTAAAGAGTCACAAGACTGATGATTGGGGCCAAAGAACAGTGGCCTTTCCAATAGTGATTTTTACTGGCTACCATTTCTAGAATAATAAGTGGGTTCTGTGTGTGTGTGTGTGTGTGTGTGTGTGTGTGTGTGTGTGTGTTTACAAGGGTTTGTAAACAGGACAACTTGTCCAAGATGGATTCCTGAGTTCTCATGTACAACATTGAGCTGCTAACAAACTGCAGCCTGCTTACACCCAGCCTGTTTTTCTGATCTTCCTCAATATTACTTCCTGTCATACACTCTCTATTCTTCCTTAAACTAGAATGCTTAATATTCCTCATGCAAGATATTCAATTTCCCATCTCTATGCTTTTATTCCGACTGTAACTGATACCTGAGATGCCTTCTCTCTCTTCTGTCTTTTAGAATTCTACCAAAGCTCTGCCCAGTGCTACCTCCTCTGCCAGGCCTTCCTTCATTCCTACAGTTGCTAATCCCTTCCCTCACATTAGAAATGTCTTCATCTTTACTTTGCATATGTTTTAGTTTTACTCATTTTATCTGTGCATACATTACTTCCTACCAGTAGAAGAAGATAAACACATTGAGAGCAGTTCTGTTATTTTTGTCCCTGTACCCCGTATGTGACTTATTATCTCTCACAGAGTAGGCACCTTATAGATGTCAGCTGAATCAGTTTAACCAATCAGTACCTTGAGAACATTTTCCATCACTACTCAAAGTCATCAGAGTTGAGTTTAGTTCAAGGAGTAGATACTTTCTATGGTCAAGTCTGGCCTCGGCTTCTTGTAAGCTGCATGACCCAAAAAATGTCACTTAACTTTGCAGAGCCTCAGTTTATTCACCTGCAAATGGAGATGCTAATCCCTCTCTAAAAAGGCTTTTGATGGATAATACTTGTTGTTCAGCTGTGTCCTATTTTTCCTTGTGAACCATACTGTCTGTGTGATTTTCTTTGTAAAGATATTGGAGTGGTTTGCCATTTCCTTCTCTAATACATTAAGGCATACAGAGATTAAGTGACTTCCTCAGTGTCTGAGGCCAAATTGGAACTCTGGTCTTCCTGAATTCAGGCCCATGTTCCTATCCACTGAGCCACCTAGCTATCCCCAAGGCAAACGGAGGTTAAGTGCATTCCCCAGTATCACACAGCTACTAAATGCCTGAGACCAAGTTGGAACCCAGGTCTTCCTGAACCCAGTTTCAGTGTTATACCCACTGAGATATCAGTGCTATATAAATGGCAGATGGCATTTATTGTTGCTGTTCTCATGTGTTTAGCACTTTAGTAGCTGTATTTGGTGGTGTTCATGTTTTTATCTCCTATGATTTCTTATTTTTTAAGATTCCTCTCAACTTTGGCTAAAAAAATATATCAAGTGGGAATAACGAAGAGATGGTTGGCAGAAATGTCATGTTCAAGACCTGCCTGCCAACCCTGCCTGTGTGTTAAAACTGGCAGAAGATGCAAGAGAAACATAAGAAAGGATTCATACTTTCAAGACTCTTACACAGAGGAATGCATGAGAAAGAACATTGAGCTTGGAATCATAAGATAAATAATTGTCCTGGCTCTATTATTTGCTAACTTAGAACAGAAATACATCTTATTCTTTCTCAGGACAAGTCTGATTAGGTTACTCCCTTGCTTAAAGATCTTCATTGGCTCCCTGTTGTTTCAGGATAAAGATATCCCTAGTTTGGCATTTCTGGTCCATCACAATCACATCCTGGCCTGCCTTTATAGACATATTTCAGACTATTATACTTCACACACTATATTTTCTAGCCAATATTTTCTTCTCTTCCTTGAAATTGTCATTTCGTCTTCTGCCTCTATTCTTTTGCTCAGGCAGTTTGCCAAACTGGACATGCACTCCTACTTTCCAATTGGAGTATCCTTAGATTACTTCAGGAATTGCCGCAGAAAATGTTCTCACCTGAGAAGTCTGTTCTTAGCAGGTTTTAGGGATGCAGGTCTGGGAAATCAAAAGTTCTACTGGGGTACCATTCTCCTGCCATGTGCCTATAGTTCAGGATCTCTTATCATTCAAAATCTGTGCCTTTTAGTCTTCGTCCTTCTTTCCAAATTCTGTCAATCATGTATAATGTCTACCGACATTAACACAGCATCAACAGATTATCATTTAGGGGACCAAAAAGGTCAGCTGAGAGACATGTGTGTGTGTGTGTGTGTGTGTGTGTGTGTGTGTGTGTGTGTGTGTTGGAGGGGAGGCTAAAAGTAAATATAAGGAACTTTGGAATGGAAAAGCTTGAGAGAACAGGAAAATTTTTTATGTTGGAGGTAGTGCTTGAGCAAAACATTGTTTTGGGGGCTCTTGACCTGAAATCTCATTGATATAAGGGAACTCTCTCTATCAGTGCACTGACCCAGGTTCACACAGCCTATAGGGGTCAGAGGCAGAAGACAACTTGACATCCTTCTTTGTTCCAAGGCCAATTTTCTATTACATCCTGGTGCCTCCAGTTTGATTGAGCCAATCCCAATGACTGTCCAGGTGGATTTTAAAAAAGTCATCTATTTGACCTCATTCCCAGATGAAGAAAAAGAGACCCAATCAAAACAAATCATCAGTCTCATGTAGTCACATTATTTGAATTCAAGCTGAATATTTCAACTCAACTAGAGTCAATTACCATGTTTTATACTATTATAACTTCTAATAGTGTTGTAGATGATAGCACCAGAAGGCCTGTTTTCCAGAATGTACTTGCAAAATAAGACTTTTTAGAGGTCTAATTCATTCACAAATGCCTACAGGCATATTGTCTAGCTTGTGAATAATCCATGATCAAATTTTAATTCTGAAGAAGTTAGCCAAGAGGCTAACTTCACATACATACCAGAAAAGCACTGAGCCCATCTTCCTATTTGGGTACTGTAAGGGGGAAAAGGGGTTTTGATTGGGTAAATATTAAAAGGTTGGTCACCATGGAATTGAACAATTATCAGTCCCCAATTAAAGATTAACTTCAAGTTAAAATGACCTTTATGGAAATTTATTTACAAATGAGAAGAGGAAGTAGAAATAAGGAAATAAAGAGATAGGATAAGTAATCTAACACAGTAAGTAATTTGCTCTGATCCCCTAGTTGAATCCAGGTAGATCTAATTAACCTTCAGCTGAGGGAAATCTGGCTTTGATCCCAAGGACGGGAAGCCAGAGGCCCAAAGGATCTTGAAGGGAAACAAAGCAAAAGCTTCAATAACAGAGTCTCTATTAAAAGGAAGTTCCTTAAGAGAAGTTCAGGAATATTCAGTCTTAATACTCACCATGTGGAACAGTCTCACCAGTCATGAACCAGAAGAGCTCCTTCAGGTCCCATTCACAAACAAGAGGAAAGAGCCCAGCTGACTGAGGTCTCTTTTTAAAGGGGCCTCTTTTGCATCACTTCCAATGGCCTCCTCTTAGTTTACATGCCCAATCACAACAGATGATTTTCTTAGGACTGCCCACAAAGCAGTCAGTAAATTCTGATTTATTTCTCTAGCACACGTGGGTTACAGACCACTCAAAGTGGAGATGTTTTCACCTTTGGTGATTAAATCTAAAGATGGGCAGGGTAGATTTAGTCTCATTTTCACAGTACCCAGCTTTAGAAATTGACTTAAATCTTATCCTAAGTAAACTACAATTAGAAAAGTGAACCCACTGTTGAAAAAAATAATTATTTTCAAATCCAATTATGTGTTGTTGTTGTTTGTTTCATTATGCTGGTGTTTAATTATCTGTAGCATGGTTTTACCCATTAGTTTAGATAATTGAGAAATGGTTGATTTATATCTTATATTAAATATTAAGAGGTAAGGTAAGCAAGCAAATCTTAAAATGCTTCCCAAATGAAGTTGTTAAGTTTGTTTTGTTTTTAAATTTTTCAGATTAAACATCCCCAGGGTCTCTGACCAGTTTTGGTATGCCATCCAGTCTTTTCGACCCCTTGATTCCTCTCTTCTACAAATTTTCAATATGGGTAGGGATCAGATCTTTAATATCATTGGTATAGGGAACTCCCAAGTAAGGCAATTCCCCTCCTAATGCAAATCAACATATTCTCTGTAACTTATTCCTTAAGAGAGTCGCCCAGAGCACTTAGAGATGACGTGACTCTCTTAAAGTGACACAACCAACATACATCAGAGGCAGGTTTTAAACTCAGGTCTTCTTGACTTCATAGCTGACTCTCCATCCACTCTGCCATGCTGCCTTTTTAAAGCATTTCACCCAGAAGTAATACAATTCTTCAGAGCATTTAATGGGATTATCACTTCATTCTAAACCCGCTGCCTCTCTGAATGGTCTAAACTTGCTTTTTTTTTTTTTGGTCTGCCAAGTCACGTGATTGGCTTACAATAAGTACATGATCTTTGTGGTAGGCCCAGGATTTCAAGGAACATAGAAAAGGTTTCACATTTAGTTTACAGAAGAGTTTGCAACAATCCAACATAAAAAACCATGCAAGGGGACAGGAGCACATCGACTTGGAGTATGTCTTTGTCTGACCAAGGAAATGAAGCTTTACATGAAACTACTCCCATGAAATGGTATCTTTATAGATCTTAGTCTAAGGCAGTGATGGGCAAACTTTTTAAAGTGGTGGCCAAAGGAAAGGAAATGCTCATCTGTCAGTCTGTTTCTAAGGCAACTCTTTTGAAGTTTCATTATATTGTATCCTACTCATTGTATTCATCAGATTAGGAATAATGTTCCACAGCCCAATAAAATATTTCATGGGGCCACATCTGGCCTGTGGGCCATAGTTTACCCATCACTGGGCTAAGGGATAGATGGCCCAATGATGTTAGGAATTGTACACTTCTTTAGCAAGAAAGACAAATGTAAGTTGAGACTTTTGTAAATGAATGAGTCTAATCAGCCAGGCTGGCCAGAGGTTAATAGTATATCTTTTAGTCAGAGGAGGCATTCATGTATATTCATCAGACACATCAGCTGTCTCTATCTCAGTGGCCCCTCTTCTTCTAGATGAAGGAACCCAAGAGAATTACTTTGTTCAGTCGGTTGAGATAGAATTATGGTGGCATTGCTTACATAGGAGGTTTTCAATGGACAAAAAGTCAAACAGAAAATATATAAAGAGAAAACAAAATCTAATCTTAACAACTATGCATGTAAACATTGCACATAGATTGATTAAAAATTTCATCTTTATGAGGGAATTTAGCCTTTGACATCCAATGAGGAAAGTGCCTATGGCTTAGGATGGGAATAGCAATGGAGACACAGAGGATGGAGTAAATGGAAGGATAAAGGGAGATATATGTGGAATGTTGCACTGTATATTGTAGTCACACATATTTGTTGTATTTAATGTTATGCATAGGTCACTGAGAAGCTAAACAAAATGAAATTCAATTCAATTCAAGAAACATTTGCTAGAGGGGGCAGCTGGGTAGCTCAGTGGATTGAGAGCCAGGCCTAGAGATGGGAGGTCCTGGGTTCAAATACGGCCTCAGACACTTCCCAGCTGTGTGACCCTGGGCAAGTCACTTGACCCCCATTGCCTACCCTTACCATTCTTCCACCTACAAGTCAATACACAGAAGTTAAGGGTTTAAAAATTAAAAAAAAGAAATAAAAAAAGAAACATTTGCTAGATATCTACTGGGTATTTTCCTAGGCATTAGGGATACAATAACCAAACCAAATATGCTGTTCATCTCTAAAAGAGATTACCTTCTCCTTGGAAATACAAGTGAAATAATAAATAGGGACATGATTATTTGATGAAAGAGAGACCACTAAGAGCTAGAAGGATAAGAAAAAGTGTTACCTAGGAGGAACTGCTTGATCTGAATATTGAAAGAAGCTAGGCATTTGAAGAAGTTGAAGTGAGTAGAGTGCTTTCCAAGAACATAGAGAAAGAGTAGTTAAAGGTTTAGCAGACACAACTGACATGCCTAGCAAGCACGCAAATTTGTCTGGGAACACAAAGGACCAAAAGTCTGAATATGTAAGTTGAGATCATGTGCCTAGAGCATGTAGCTAATATTAAAATGTTGTTACATGACAGCTATCACCTCAGCTTAGCTCTGTTTTCAGATTGGCAAATGCATACCTTATGACCCTTTTTATTTCCCCTTAAGGATATGTGACTAAACAATCAGATCTAACTATGAATAGGAATTGTGTACCTTGAATCAATCAGAGCTATTGTATAACAGATTTCAGACACAGTAAAAGCACCTTGAATAAAAGGGGGAAAGCCATCTCAGAATGAAGGGGAATGATTTTTTGAGTGTGTATATTTGAAACATTGGAGTAAATATGTAGAAAAAGGAAGTCTGAGCTATAGAAAAAATGGGAGATGTCAAGGAGAGACATTGATTTACAGATATTTCGAAGTAGAGGACCAAAGCTAGTGGGAGTCCCAAGTAAAAGTCAATTCTTTCCCTGGCTGCTCCTCTCAAGCCTGTCTATCCAGAGACAGTATAATAATATCTACCCTTTCACTACCCAAATGTTTCCAATAAACTGAGCTTTTCTTCAACCGCAAAGTGGTCAGAAGCATAAATATATTTAAATATGTACATGTATCTGTATCTACATATCTACCATCTATGTATGTATATTGTAAGGGTGAAAAGGGTTTTTTTCGGTTCAATATATTAAAAGATGGTCGCCAGATGATTAAACTATTATCAATCCTCAATTAAGAATAATCTCAAGTCAAAATTGACTTTTTAGAAGTTTATTTACAATTAGGAAGGTTGAAGGTAGGGAAATCGAGAGAAAGAAACTCTGGCCCTGTCCAGAGGCTCAGACAAGATAAGAATTTAGCGGCCCAGCAGAGGGGCACAGAGGTTAATTAAACAAGGCTTCTAGCCACAAGGCCTTTTACAGTTAGAGAGGCAAGAGAGGTAATCCCATTTACCACAAGAGTGTGCTGGAACCAACTCAAACTGGCTGGGGAGAGATGATTATTAAATTTTCAGTGTTGAGTATTTATACATCAGGTCAAGTGCCAAATCAAATCAGGACTTGATTTACCATTATATTGATTGTATCAATTTAGGAAAGTGATTAAGAAAATGCTAATAATGAAGATTAAATTTAAATAATATGTAATGTATATATCCACTCCCCCCTCTAATGGCCAGAAATCTTGAGGATAAAAATAAAAATGTTGGACTAAATTATAAGAGTGTGGTTGCCAGGAATTATTTACTCAATTCCAAATAACTTTTTAAGGTAGTTAATTTACAAAAGGAGAAAGAATGAAAGTAATAAAATCTTAGAGAGTAGATAATTACCCTGGCCTGGTCCAAATCAGGCAGGGCTTAAGAGGCCCCAGCAAAGGGGGCCCCCGAGGTAAGTTAAACAAGCATTTTAGTCACTAGTTCTCCTCCAAGATGAGGGACCTTTCAGGGAGCTAGTCCCTCCAGAACAAGTCAGAGAAAGGCAGTCAACCTTTTTCACTCCCCCACGTGGTAGCTCTAATAGAAAGCAGTTCAAGTTCCTCAGCCAGAGCTCCTTCAGGATCAAGATGAAGGTAAAAGACTCTCCCCAGTTAGAAGGCTATCTCCAGAAGACAATCTCTTCAAAAAATCTTTTCCAAGACCATCTGTCCAGAATGAGTTCAGGGCTTGCTTTTATGGCTGACTTCTCGTCTCCTCCACTCTTCCCAGGGGCCAATAATAGTTTCCAAATTGTCTAGGACTGTCCAGGTGGCAGTGTCTGTGGGAATGACTTTGTACCTTCTGAAACTCAAGTTCTCATCAAAAGGGTTCACAGTTTCCTGACTGAACAGTTTTTGAGGGTGTGAACTCTTAAAAGAATTCACAAGTTTCTGACTGTTTGAGTTTAGAAAAGGTAGACCTCTCCAAGTATCTTGCTGGCTTCACACCTAGCACTAAGAAGGGTGAGAAATCACTAAGTAGTTTGTGAGCTCCTCCACCTAGTTCAAGCTTGTATTTAAGTTAGTGATAACTAAAATGTTAGCCCCAACTAGACAAAGAGAATAAAGGATTCCCTTTCACAAGTGTAAACTCAAAGAGAACAAAGAATTCCCTTTTACACCCCTCTGGAGAGTCTGTTCTGAAAGATTTATGAGGACCCCTACCACAAGCCATAGTTCTTCTACCTTTCATCTTCTTCTTGCCCCCAAATTTGATCTTCAAAAAGATCTTTTTGTTGTTTGTCACATTCATCCCAAGCCTCAATCCATTCTCGATTTTAGCCTTTTCAATATAAAATACTTCTGTGTAGCCATTCTCCCTCATTTGCCCTTGCTCATCTTTTCTCCAGGTGCTCCTTTTAAACCCTTATCTTCTGTCTTAATATCAATTCTAAGAAAAAAAATTGGAAAGTGCTTGGGAAAGTAATTGGGGTTGTAAGGGATTCACCCAGTCTGTAAGTGCTTTTAGAAATCTGAGTTTACTGATGAGTTCCCTCTGCATTATGAATTGACTTAGGTGGTTCCTCATTTTTTCCTATTACATAGTCCTTTGTATTATTAAATTTTTACTCTTGCAAGCATCTTATTCTTCTGGAGGCAACTTCACCCATAGCCAGTATTCTTAACCTGAGACCCATACATTTGTTGGGTTTTATGCTGATATCATCTGATATAATTCATTTATTTTGTGAACCCATTTTTTATCTTATGAATTTAAAAACATTACTCTGAAGAGTACATGCTGTCAAAGGGGACTTTGCCATGAAAAAGTTGTAGAATCCCTTTCTAAAAGAACACTAGGCTGTGAGATTTATGTTTTAGAACTCTGAAATTCACTGACCCCAAATATAGGCTATAAATTAGAGTATATCCAGAATTCCTTCCTTATTTGCTCTAAATTATAAGACGAGGTACTTACTATGCTACAAATTTCCCTTCTTTTCTATTTTAGCTGAGTTCTTTCTTATTGTTCAGAACTCAGTATAGTTCCCTAAACTAATTCAACAACTTTCTTTTTTTTTTTAAAGGTTCATTGACATGTTTTGTTTTTGCATTACAGATGATTAAAGACTTGGATGAGCGGACTCTTGGAACAAATTAGTAAATGTGTAAAGACAAGATATCATATAACAATTAAGCAAATTAAACAAAATGACTAAAACAGTGACCTCATCTGAAAGTGACAGCATTCCACATTTGTTGCAGCCCCTCTCCATTTTGTCTTTTAATGAACAGAATATTTTCTCTTCCTCCAACCCCTCACCCAGTTAAAAAAAGAAAAGAAAAATAAATTCCTTTGAGCAAATATGCATAATCAAAGCAAATTCCCTTGTTTATGAAAATCTATATGCCTCATTTTCCATACTCTATCACATATATCCTAGGAAGTAGGTGGCTTGTCTTATCTTTAGTCCCCTGGGATCCTAAATGGTCTTTAGATTAACCATAGTTCTCTTATTTTAAATCCTTACCTTCCATCTAGGAATTAATATTGTATATTGGCTCCAAGGCAGAAGAGTGGTAAGGGTAGGCAATGGGGGTCAAGTGACTTGCCCAGGGTAACACAGCTGGGAAGTGTCTGAGGCCAGATTTGAACCTAGAACCTCCCATCTCTAGGCCTGGTTCTCAATCCACTGAGCTACCCAGCTGCCCCTAACCATAGTTCTTAATACTTCTAAAGTTTTCTCTTTATTGTGTTAGTCTTCTTGTGTACATTTCCAATTCTTCTCATTTCATTCTTCTTCAGCTTACAAAAATCTTCAAAACCATTCCTTTAAAGAAAAAGAATATTGATGGTATAGTATAAAGTGTTCTCCTGATTCTACTCACTTCATATCGCATCACTTGCTTCATACAGATATTTCCACGTCTCTTTGAAATCACCATTTCCTCATTTCTTATAGCACAATAATATCTTATCATATTCCAATACTATTTTTTCAAGAATGTAATTCTTAGCAAAGCCATTCAAGAATGATTCATCTGTTATAACTTTGTCATAAAAAAGCCACAGAAGGAAGCTATATCCCTTGATCCATCACTGAGCACTACAAAATTAATTGGCCTGTTGAAGTATTTAATGAAGACATTGTTGATGTCATAATTTTGCTAAGGCAAGTTCATCTTGAAGACACCTGTTGTCATAAGATGGTTTTATTCCTAAAGGACAGCTCTGACCATGTTGCTTCCCTGCTTGGGAAGTTTTAATGGCTCATTTATTGTCTGGATGAGTAAAGGAGGAGGAAAGAGAAGAAGAGACATAATGATAGGGCCTAGATTTCTGAATTAATTGGTATGAAGAACTACCCAGCTAAGGAAACACCATCTACCAATCCAGCTCAGCACATTCTCATCAGTGTACATTTTCAAATACTTGTGAAGAACATGAAGAGGCAAATTGACTTATCCACAGTCACATAGAGAATATTTCCTCTAGGATAAAATATAAGCTACTATGTCAACTTAACTTGTTTCCCAGTGTGAATTAAACCTGCCTTCCTGAGATCATTTCATGTTATTCTCTTTCATGCAATTTACATTCTGGTCAAAGTGACCTGTTTGCTATTTCCCTTAAAGAACATTTTATCTCCGCCTTCCACACCTTTGTATATGCTGACTGTGACCACTGAGCAGATTGATGCTTCTCTGGATCTTGTCTTTTTAAAATCTCTCATCCTATTTAAAATTTAGGTCAGGTATGAGTTCCTAGATGAGGCCTTTATGGATTCCTCATTGTTCAGACTGTCCTTGGTTCTCCAATTATTCCACATATACCTTATACTTACTTACCATTTTGTCTTTTAATGCTCAGATTCTAGCATGATGACTATAAAGTCTAAATTAAATGTTTGTTGAATTTAATTGAACGGGTTGCATTGAATTGAATCAAATCAAATCTTCATTAAAAAGAGGAGGATAAATTATCTAAATCACTTCTCATTAGAGAAATACAATTAAAGGAACTCTAAGCTATCACTTCAAAACTGTGAGATTGACTGGCATGAAAGAAAAGGAAATGACAAATGTTGAAGGGGTGCGGAAAAACAAGGACACTATAATATACTCTCGCCAGAGTTGGGAACTTGTCCAACCATTGTGGAGAACAATTTAGAACTATGCCCTAAGGGCTGTAAAATCTCACATACTCTTTAATGGAAAATGCCACTACTAAATCTGTATCCCAAAGATATCAAAGAAAAAGGGAAAGGACCTACATGTAGAAAAAATATTCTAGCAGTTCTTTTTGTGGTGGCAAGGAACTGGAAATTGAGACAATGTCCCCCAATTGGAAAATGTTTGAACAAGTTATGGCATATAATTGTGTTAGAATATGATTGTGCGATAAGAAATGATGAGCAAGGAGACTTGTATGAACTCATGCAAAGTAAAGTGAGCAAAATCAGGAGAGTATTGTACATTTTAACAGTAATATTTTAACATTAATCCACTGTGAAAGACAGTTACTTTACTAAAACAACGATATAAAACAATCCTAAAGGATCCAAGGACCTCCAAAAAAAGAACTAAGGAAATCTGAGTGCCGATTGCAGCATTTCTTTAATTTTATTTTTCTTGCTCTTTGCATATGACTAATATAGAAATGGTTTGCATGACTTCATGTGTATAATGAGTATCATATTGCTTGCCTTTTCAATAGGTGGGGAAGAGGTTAGAGAGAAGGATGGAATTTGGAACTAATTTTTTTTAATGAATGCTAAATTTTTTAAAAGAAAAAAAACAGAAAAAGGAGAAAAAGGTTGTTAGAAAAGAGGCTGATTGTGTGTATAAATATCCATACTTCTGCAAATAAGTGTTTCTAGGTATGAAAGAGTAAGAGCTGCAGGTCCTCTTAGTGGAATACCACCTGGAAGAGACCTGATTCTGACTCTTTCCTACTGGAAAGCAAGGTAGAAGGTAAATTTCACCAAGACCAGATTGGCTTTATGAACCAACAAACTAAGGAGGTGCTGTGGGGTATTAGAACAAACACAGGTTTGTGACTAGATTCCTTCTCTGATTATGACACTCACCCAAGGACAGTCCCCTTTTTGCCTTTCTAAGATGACCATCTGTCCTGTGACTATCAGAGACAAGACTGAGATTGAAATGGCACCAGTTCAGTCATGAAGTGAATAATTCATCAGGATGATAGTATCTGAACATACATTTTAAGTGGCACCTGGGTTTCCAAAGGGCATCATTTCCCCCATCAAGGATAAAAGCTTATTTAGAAGATTCTACCTTGTCAGAATAGGGACAGTTTCCTCCACCAATGATAAAAATGGAAGAGATTTCAAGTGAGAAAATAGAATCTAAATCTAATGCCAAGGAAAGACTGAAAGAAATGGATGTCAATAATAAATAGAAATTCCCTGGACATTCATCCATAGCACTTTGAAAAACAAATGCCTTGCAGTTAGTTTTTAATTATCATGGTAAGGAATTTCATCCTAGTGCCTTATCAATTATTCAACAGGCCACCAATGCCACAGAGGTCACCTGATGCTCTTAGAAGAGACAAAAGCAACATCCTGAACTCCCAGGTCAATAAAGAAAACAATTAGATCAGGTGAGAATATGTCTCCTTCAGTGGGCATTCGAGATGACAATTCTAAAGGAGATATCGGAGGCCAGGGGTTTTAAAGCAGAGGTTTCAAACACATAATCAGTGGGCCATCCACAATTTATGAGAGTGGCTTGAACCAGATTAAGATGTAATTGAGAAATATTTAATAAAATAAACAAAAATACAGTAAAACATTATTATTTATTATTCCTATTGACTCCCAGAGAAGCATAGGGCCACAACCATCTCACACCAACGGACTCTGTTCTGGGCAACTTCCCCCAACTGGGCATATCTTTGCCACGTCTGTTTTGGCCTTCCGAAGGAAGGAAGGAAGGAAGGAAGGAAGGAAGGAAGGAAGGAAGGAAAGGAAGGGAAGGAAGGGAAGGAAGGAAAGGAAGGGAAGGAAGGAAAGGAAGTTCCTACTTCTGACATTAATTAGCTGTGACCTGAGTTATCACAATTCCTTGAATCTCAGATTTATCTATCTCTTAAATGGGGTTAACACAACTACGCCTATCTCAGAGGTTTGTCGTGACACTGAAATAAGATGTTTGCAGCATCCTGAAAATATTGGAGTGCTATATAAAATGTACAAAAATCATAACTAATTTCATTATACCTAGTTTCCAAGAGCAAAATCAAGCCCTCTTCATTGTCAAAATCCCATTGAACTTTTTTAGAAAAAGACTTTTACATATTATCCACTAACAGGTAGTTGTCTTCTCTAATTTCTAAGGAGACAAAATAAGACTCACATATGTGGAAGAAAATTACAAACCAGCCCCATCTCTTTGTACTTTGATATCTGACACTGACATGCTGCTATATGGACCTTCATTTTATACTGTGATCATGGTTCTGCAGCTTCCATATTTTTTCCTGTCTCCTCTGGATTCGAAAGATATCAACTGATCCTCATTCATATTTCTTTCATAGACCTGGTCTTTTCTTGTACACCATCTTCAAGAAAGAAGGATGCCATCAGTCAGAGGCATGAGACATATAATGCACAGTTGATTCAAAGGACAATTAATTTCATTACTGACCTTTCTTTCTATTCATTGAGTTTATTGTCCCATTTTCTCGCTGACCACTCCCACAGTCCCAAAAAGGTGCCAACAGTGCTAGTCATAGAGACTATTTCCCCAGAGAACACAAGCATGAGATATAATCTTTGATGTTAGATTAAGCTAAATGAATCTCTCACTGAGCTGCAAACACACACACACACACACAGAAAAGAAACCAGTAATCATTAATATCAGTGTGACTGCACTGGTGTATCACATCAAAGATTATTCTAAAATCTTTCTCAAGTTCCAGATAATTTGTTCCAGTGGGATGGTAGTGGTTCAATTTCTAGATGTCCAATAGTTTTACAACCTACAATCTTTGTTATATATCCATCAATTAATCACCATCCTTTTGGATTGAGAATCCCCACAGGTATCTCTCCTGAGTGTCAATGGCTAAGACCATTCAATCTCCCATCTATGCTATGTGCATTTATACTTATAAATATCTGTTTGGTGCTAAAAGGAACCTTTAACATCATCTGATTTGACTCCCTTATTTTATAGATAAGGAAATTTAGAATCAAAGAGATATGGCTTTCCAAGGTCATTAAGATTGTAACTAGCAGAATAAGAATGAAAATGCAGGTACTCAATGAAAATCCAGCCCCATTTCCAATTTCTGTTACCTTCTCTCTTCCAAATATCTGCAAGGCTCCTCGTACCTATTTCCACTTTATTTGGCTCACTCCTCTTTGACTCCCAGACAGCAATATTTTTTTGTATTTTTTACCTCACTTCTTCCCAATAGATCTTATCCCTGTTATAACCTCTGGCTTAAGTAAACATAATCTATGCCTGAACCTCCATACTTTATACCTATATGCCTCTACATTGATATTTTTATTTTCTGCTCTTATAGTCACTGCTGCAGTAAGAAGGTCTGTGTACAAATCATGCCTCTTCTGGGGCACCTAACCTCTCTGAAATTAACTATCTTCACCTGTTAAAATGAGCTTGTTGGCTAATCTGGCCTCAGACACTTCCTAGCTGCATGATCCTGGACAAGTCACTTAACTCCATTTACTTAGCTCTAACCACTCTTCTTCCTTGGAACTGATACTTAGTAGCTCTTCAAAAACAGAAAGTAAGCACTTTTATTTAAAATATGAGGATATTGGTCTAGATGACTTCTGGCATTCCTCTTAGTTCTAAGCCTGGGATTTTGTGGTTCTATGTTTCCTATGAGCCCTGAAGTATTGGCTGCTCCCTATAGTAGGTTCCATAGCTGCCTTAACTATACTTCAGGCTAAAGCATAATAAGTTGCCACTGTATTTTCATAAATGATAGCAGATTAATGAGGAATGTGACAAAACATTGTGTCAACCTGATAGAATCTGATCAAATCAATATATGTGATCAGAGAGACACAGTAATGTCCTTCCAAACCTAATGGCCTTTTTAAAAATCTTATTCTTTTTACCTCATCATTTCTATCTGGATAATCTTCTCTCTGAGATATTTTGGGGTTTTTTAATACTACTCCCTTGGTTTTCCTTTTCCTTTTCCAATTTATTTTTCTTTATTTATTGATGTCATATATATTAATTTGGGGTTATACCTAATTCTTAGTCCAAGATCATCTTGGTAATCTTCTCACCTCTGACAGAATTTACGATGATAATCTCTATTCAAAAGACACTTACATTCCAGCCATACCACTGCTAGGGTTAGAAATCATAAGCAAAAAGGCTTGTACAAAAATATCTATAACTGCGTTCTTTGTAGTGGCAAAAAAAATGGAAAATGAGGAGTGTCCTTCAATTGGGGAATGGCTGAACAAACTGTGGTATCTGATGGGGATAGAATATTATTGTGCTGAAAGGAATAATGAACTTGAGGAATTCCATGTGAACTGAATCAACCTCCAGGAATTGATGCAGTGTGAAAGGAGCAGAAACAGGAGAACCTTATACACAGAGACACTGGTACAATCGAATGTAATGGACTTCTCTACTAGCAGCAATGCAATGACCCAGGACAATTCTGAGGGACTTATGAGAAAGAATGCTATCCACATTCAGAGGAAGAACTATGGAAGTAGAAACACAGAAGAAAAACAAGTGCCAGATCACATGGGTTGATTGGGATATGATTGGGGTTGTAGACTCTAAATGACCACCCTAGTGCAAATATTAATAATATGGAAATAGATCTTGATCAAAGACATATGTAAAACCCAGTGGAATTGCTCATTGACTACTGGGATGGGGGGGAGAGAGGGGAGGGAAATAACATGAATCATGTAACCATGGAAAAATATTCTAAATCAATTAACTAAATAAAATTTTGCAATAAAAAAGACACATCTACATATGTAGCCCTAGTTTCTCTCCAGAACTCCACTTTTAATTGAACTAGATGATATGGAGACATTTCAAACTCAATGTGTCCAAAATTGATTTTACTATCTCCCTCTTGTGAAAAAAAAATTATTCCCCTCTCCAAACTTCCCTCATTAGTATTTAGCACAGTGTCTGGGACAAAGTAGTTCCTTGATAAATGATTTTTTCACTGATTATTGATGGAATCATCACTTTTTATGTCCTCTAGATTATTAAATGTAGTATCACCCTCCACTCATCTTTCTCTCCCTCTCTGTCTCTGTTTCTCTCTCTCTTTCTATCTACGTGTGTGTGTATATATATATATATACATATATATATATGTATTATATACATATATATATGAAAGTATATACATAGGCATATATGTAAGTGTGCATATATATCATAGTTAGATAGATAGATGGATAGATAAGAAGGTAGATCGGTAGATAGACAGATACTGTTTATTGCCTATTAGTGCTAATTCTACATTTACAATGCATTATAGAGATCAGAGGTCATGGAGACAGGAAGATCTGAATTCACATGTAGCCATAGACATTTATTAGTCATGTGAACCTGGACAAGTCACTTAAACTACCTGCTTCACTTCCCTTATCTGTAAAATCAGGATAATAATATCACCCACCTCCCAGGGTTTGTTGAGAGGATGAAATGAGATAAAAAAAATTTAAGTGCTCTGTAAACCTTAAAGAGCTATGTAAATACTGGTTGGTGTTGTTGCTCCTTGCATCTCTCCCCTTTTTCCTACCCATAATCTCACCACCTCATTTCAGGCCATGAGCACTCTTCACCTAACTACTACAATATTCTCTTAACTGACTTTCCTATCTCTCCCCCCACTCCAATTGAAACCTGTATTTTGTCCTACTAAAGTTATTTTCCTGAAGTCTGAGACCAAACTTGTCTGCCTTTTTCCTTGAGGACAAGTGTATATTTTTAAATTTTTTTCCAACATAACACAAATGCTATTGATTGTTTTTAGACATTCACAACTTGTTTCTAAACTATTCTTCCAGTATTTTAAAATATTATTCTCTTTCATTCATTTGACAATTCAGAAAAATGGCCTTTTTAATATTCTTCATACATGACACTATCTCCCAACTCCATGATTCTGCAAAAGGTACCTTTCTATGACTGGAATATACACACTCCAACTCTGGAGGCTTTTAGAATCCCTTCAGCCTTTAGTTCAAGTGTCACCTCTTGTAAGGGGCTTTATTCTGCTAGCTACTATCTATAAATCAATGTGCTTGTGTTGTTTCCCTGATACTCCAACAAGAAGAAAAAATCCTGAGGGCAAGATCTTCTCTATCTTGACTTTTTATCTCCATTGCCTGATACGTAAAAGAATAGGTGCTTCTTAAATGTTGTTGAATATATGGAATCCAGAGATTGGTGAATAGAAGAGGTCTTACAATGAATTAATGGCCAAGACAGACTTATTTTATATGATTCATATAAGCATTATTAGTGCCTGGGTCTGCTATTACAAGGTTATCATTTGGATTTATAGTAGAAAGCATTTGATCCGTTTCTCAGGCAAAAAGTTGAATGAGGCAACCAGCCCACATGGTCCTCCTGCTTCTGGGTAGCAAAAGGAGTATACTGTTTTGTGAGGATCCATTTGACCTATTCTAAGTACCGTAATTTAGTACCTCAAGGAAATGAAATCTTTTCAGTATTAGTATTCCTCCTATGGTTGCAAAATTACAGTTTACTCACATCCTGTCATTCTTATTTAATTTAAATTTGTTTGTTTTTCACATGAAAATACCCAGTTAATTCCCTCCCTCCATCCCTGCCCCCCCATGATTAGACAAAAAAATGTGTATATAAAAATACATCTTATTTATTTGCAATTATCAGTTATTTCTCTGGAGGTAGATATACAAAGTCATAATCTAAACAACACTTCTCTTGCTATATATAATTTTCTCTTGAGTTTTTTTATTTTTCACTCTTCATAATTTCATGTAGATCTTTCTATTTTTTAATTAACCTGCTCATCATTTCTTGCCATGAAAAACTGTTCCATCACAATCATATGGCACAACTTGTCCAGTCTTTCCCAAATTAATGGGCATCCTTTCAATTTCCAGTTCTTTGCCATCACTAAAAAAGCTGCTATTAATATTTTAAAACACAGAATTCCTTTTCCCTTTTCCCTGATCACCTTAGGAAATAAACCTAATAGACGTATTTCTGGGTCAAAGGTATTATCTTTAAAACTCTTTGAACATAATTACACATTGCTCTCCAAAATATATAGAATAGTTCATAGTTTTACCAACAATATATTAGTGCCCCCATTTTTCCTCATCCCCTCCAACATTTGTCATTTTGTCCTTTTATCGTTTTCACCAGTCTTACAGGTCTGAATTCTCCATAAAGTATTCATAATCACTTTTCTGTTATTTTTAATATTTCATGGTCAACAATGTAGCACTCATTATTGCTAATCCAGCGCTCTAAATTTCTAAGACTAGCATTTAAATTCTATTTAAGTTTTGCAAAAACAGTGAACAAATGTAGTCTCCTTTAACACTGATGATAACCCTTTAGATAAATGTTATAATTATCCTCATTTTACAGATAAGTTAAACTGTGGCCCAGAAAGTTTAAATAACTTGCCCAGAGACCCACAGTTAATGTATGAGACAGAAATAGAATTCATATCTTCCTAACCCTAAATCTATTGCTCCACTCATTACTCCACCTCTCTGCCTTCCCAATATGCCTGCCTCTTATTCAATCAATCAATTAATAAATATTTATTAAATGTCTACTATGTGTAGACATTGTGCTAAGCACTGAGGAAACGAGGCAAAAATATAGTCCTCACCCTTAAGGACCTTATAATCTAGTGGGAGAGATAGTATGCAAAGAAATGTATACAAAGCAAACTAACAGTGGGAAAACATTGGATTTAAGAAGAGTTTAGGGAAGGATCCCTATAGAAGGTAATATCTTAGTGGGACATAAACTCAAGGAGGTAGCAGTCAGAAAGGAAGACAGAGAATGTTCTATCCATGGAGGACAGTTGGAAAGAATGCCAGGAGTCTCTTGTTGACAGCCAGGAGGCCAGTGTTGCATGTTATAAATAAAAATTAATCTTGGAGACTTTATGCTAAATTTATAAGCATTTATTAGTAAAAGGAGAATAAGATAAAAATAAGATTTCCAGCTTTTCTAACTTAAGGTAAAAATTCAGTCCTGGATTGCAGCTGTAGGAATTCCCTCCATGCCCACTTGCCAGAAATGGTAAAATAAGGTAAGAGAAAAAACCAGCCCAGAAAGAGAGATTCAGACTAGAGACAGGTAATGGAAGCAAAGAGGGAGTCAGATCAGGAAGAATAACAGGAGCAAAGAGCTCTGGTGAGCTTCTGGTGCTGGCTTTCCAAACTGCCTTCTCAGTCCCTCCCCCAGATCCTTTCAGATCCTCCAATTGACTCACAGCCTTCATACATCATATTTCCTGGTGTCATGGCCTCCATGGCCCCATCCAAACACATTACTGTATGACTCTTCTGTCCATCCACTGAAGTGAGTCTTCCAGGATTGGACTGGGGGAATCCTCCCAGATATTCAATTCACACACACACAAACACACTGTACTGAAGTGTATGTGTCCGAGAGTAAGGTATAAAAAGTTTGGAAAGGAAGGGGCTGGATTGTGAAACACTTTGGATTTCAAATAAAATATTTTGTATTTGCTCCTGGAGGCAATGTGAAGCCAATGGAATTTATTGAGTTGGCGGTAGGGTGACATGATCAGTCATGCACTTTAGTGACCCAATTGAAAGTGAATTGGAGTGAGGAAAGACCTGAGGCAGATAGACTCCCCCCCCCAAAAAAAAAAAGAAATATTGCAATAATCCAGGTATGAGATGATTTGGTCCTCCACTAGAGTGGTAATGGTTAAGAAGGAGAGAAAGGGGCATATTCGATAGACGTTGTAAAAGCCAAATTGATGTGACTTGGAAACAGCTTAAATATGTGGGGTGATATATAATAAGTTATCCAAGATGTTCCAAGGTTATGAACTTGAGAGTCTGAGAGGATAGTTGCCCTCCATAGTAATAGGGAAGTTAGGAGGTGGGAGGGTCTAGGGGAAAAATAATGAGTTCTATTTGGGGCATATTAAATTTAAGATGTATGTTGGACATCAAGTTCAAGAAGTCTGAATGGCAGTCGAAGATGTTAAAGGTAGGTCAACAGGGAGGTTAGGAAATGAGAATCATCAATATAGAGATGAGATGGTAATTATATCTATGGCAGGATGAGATGACCAAGTGAAGTGGTATGGATGGAGAAGAGAAAATCCAGGACTGAACTCTGAGGGAAACTCATGGTTAGAGAGCATAATCTGATAAAGAATCCAGCAAAAAAGACAAAGAAGCAGTCATAGGTAGGAGGAAATCAAAAGGCAGGAGAGAGCAGTATCCCAAAACCGTGGAGAAAAGAATATCTAAAAAGAAAGAGGTATCAGTGGTGTCAAAGACTGGAGAGGGAAATGGGGATTGAGAAAAGGCTAGCAGATTTGATTCTTTTGGAGAGAGCAGTTTTGGTTGAATGATAAAATCAGAAGGCAGATGGCAGAGGTTTAAGAAGAGAGTGAGAGGAGTGGTAAAAGTGGAAGCACCTACTCTAGACTGCCTTTTTTGAAGAGTGTAGCTACAAAGGGCTGAAAGAATATTGGATGAAAGCAGGGATGGAAGGATGAATTGAGATGCTATTTTTCAGGGGGCAGCTGGGTGGCTCAGTGGATTGAGACCCAGGCCTAGAGATGGGAGATCCTAGGTTCAGATCTGTCCTCCGACACTTCCTAGCTGTGTGACCCTGGGCAAGTCACTTAACCACCATTGCCTAGCCCTTACCACTCTTCTGCCTTAGAACCAATACAGAGGATTGACTCTAAGACAGAAGGTAAGGGTTTATATTTTTTAAAGAGATGTTATTTTTCAGAATAGGGGAAATACATATGCAATTGCAGGCAGTTAAAAAATGAAACAGTAGAGAGAGGTTAAAAATAAGTGAAAGGGCAGGGATGACAGAGGGAGCAATCTATTAGAGGAGATGGGATGGAATGAGATCATTTGAACAAATAGAGTGGTTAACCTTAATAAGGAGCAAGGCTACATCATCATGTGAGAAATAGTCTAGTAATTAGTTCTTGTTGCTGTGGAGTAAGTGAACAAAGGTAGATCTTGGAAAGGGTGCTGGATTTGGAAGTCCCGAGAAAATGTATCTTCAAATGTTAGTGCTAAGGAGACCATGATCAAGTCACTCACCCTGAGTTTCAATTTCCCTAGCTGTGAGTGAGGCTAATAGAACAAGCATCACCAGTATCTTGTAAGTATTATGGTTGGGACTGTTGCTGTTGTTTTTAACAAACCTATGATTTCAAACCTCTTTGGAAGGAACACATTCTACCAATGAAGAATGGTACTTTCTCTGCCTGGGGACAAAGTCTTAGAACAAAGGTTCTCAATTTTTTTTGTCTCAGGACCCTTTTGTAATTGTTAAAAATTATTGAGGACTACAAAAAACTTCTGTTCATCTGGATTATATTCATCTGGATTTACCATGTCAAAAAATAAAATAAATGTTAAAATATTCATATATTCATTTAGAAACAACAATAATAAATCTATTACATGTTAATAGAAATAATGTTATTTTAAAACTATATTTTCAAAACAAAAATTAGTGAAAACTGGCATTATTTTCATAATTTGGGATATTCCTGTAATGCCTGACTTAATCATCATTCATCGTCATTTTAGTCCTTCATACTCAAAGAGGACCAAAATGGCAACACAATGTCAGGGTCAATATGTAATCTGAACAACTATGGTTAATCATGCCAATATGACCACAGAAGACCTTACCACAAGTCAGGCACAAATAGTCTGTATAACAAATGGATTAGGATTTTTTAAAACTTCTTTAAAGAAAAGCTTGGGAAGATATTATTTATGCAAAGTTATCTGAAGGAAATAAAAAGATGAACACTGGAAGAAGGCATGAAACAGAATAAAAATGGAAAAGATTCCTTAAAATAATCACAATAAACTTTTCTATATCAAGGATAAAAAACAATAGTCCTTATAAGCCTCTGGGATAGAGATGTCTCGAAATTGATTTGTTCATCCCATATTGAATTACTGAAATTCTGCTTTGATCAAAGAGCACTGCACCTTCTTTGAATAGTCTTGTGCTAGTGTCTCCCATGACTTACACCAATACCAAAGTTCAGAAAATAACTAGGTTCTCATATCTGCTCTAGCATTGGATCTATCATTATTTTGTTGTTTTTGTTGAAGTATATGAAGAAAATCCGGCCTCACACAGATACACAGTTGGAAAAGGGAAATGTATTTTAATAGGCAAATGTAATCTAAGTATTACTATTAAAATAGATTTAATCTCACAAATATTCTTGAAATGCTTGGTAACCCCCAAAGGTACATGGAGCACTCTTTGAGGACCACTTATGACCACCACTGTCTTAGAGAGTTGTCTCTGGCAATGACAAGTGAAGTGATTTCCCAGGGTCAAAAGCTAATATCAAAGACAGAACTTGAATTTAGCTCTTCCTGACTACAAGGTCAGCTTTCTAATACATTATGCTGCTTCTCTCTAAAAAAATTTGTTTCTCTGAGCCTCAAGTAAGATGATGTCTCAATGTACTTTATAATATTTAACATGTTTCTAAATTTTCTGTACTATGTCTCTTGTGGTTATTTCTGATATGAAAGTTTTGACTAGAGTACTGGGCTATTGTCAGGAAAACCTGAGATCAAATCTAATCTCAGATGCTTCTTAGCTTTGTGATGCTAAGCAATCCATTTAACCCCTATCCACTTCAATTTCAACTTCTATACATAATAGCTCCTATGTCAAAGGGTTATTATGAGAATCAAATGAAATAATAACTGTAAATTGCTTTGCAAACTTTTAAATGCTACATAAATGTTAGCTATTATTATTGTTACACTGTAGTTTTTTCTATCATAAACATATCATTCCATTATCCTTTGAGACACCTATAATTTAAGGAAGAGGGAGAATCAGAAAACACATTTGAATGCCAGTGAATAAGAAGCAGTATATATGCATATACACCTATTTGTGTGTATATGAATTACATACATGAGATGAAGGAAAGAGAGGAATTGAAGACTTCTCTGAGGTTGAGAACCCAATTGCTAGTGTTGATATGTATGTATACATAATGTATATGTGTTTAGGGATATGAGTGAAATAGATATAATGGAGGGAAGTTGCAAAAGAGGAACTTTAAGCTGGATGAAGACTTTTTAATAATTAGGGCTATCTGAAAATGAAATTACCTTCCTTAAAAGATGGTAGGTTTCCTCTATCAGTAGGGCTTCAAATAATATCTGGACAACCATGTGTCAGATATAGTATAGCAGGAATTCCTTTTACATATGGGTTCGACTGTATGGCTTCTGAGAAATTCCAGCTCTCAAGTTCTTTGATTCCATTATTTGCATAAATATGAGTACATACTACATATAGTCATATGTGTTCACTTAGTTATGTGTATTGTGTGCATATGCATATATTGACATACATGCATGTGCATAGAGATGTGTAGATATACCTAAAATCACAACTTAAAGTAAATCTCTGTCCGTGGTGCTGATGTGGCCAGCCCTTCACAGGGATAAATTACTAACTCACTGATTTAGGTCTGCTTCTGTGCCCCGGGGGTTGATTCTATCTTTTATAACTGGACTCAATGACTCATCTCTTCAAATGACTTAAAGTCTGACTCACAAGTTTGATGTTCCTCTTAGGACTTCTTCCTGTGCTTCTTGACAGTTATTCTATTTTACTGAATTTAGATAATTAAATGGTACCCATTACACAATGCACCAGACATGAGACACTTAAGCAGAGACTCTTTAGTCCAGGGTCATTAATTTGCCAAAATAACACAGCAGCTCTTCCTTCAATACGAGTATAAAGAACTATCGAAGCATAGCAAAATTGTCCATCTTACCTAGGAGCTTGTTTGTCAATGACACTTTAGGAGATGAGAGCAGTATCTCTATTCCTATATGGCTTCTTAGACTGGAGCTCTGCATGTTAACAGATTAGGATGTGGATAGAACATAACCTATTTTGGGAACAAATTCTTGATGTCAAAACATTAGCTTTTTGCAATGACTGTGACTCCAGGAAAACTAGAGTAAGTCAGATTTATATAGATGATTTCCCTGCTGATAATTGTGGAGATGTGTCTTAGACTTGCAAATTCTAAATATATATAAATACACTTAATAAAAAGCATAATTTCCTTTTAAAAAGCAAAGGATTTGGAGAAAGAAGTACACATTTAAGTATCGGTTCTAACATTCAGTACATGTGTAGCCTCAGATGCTCTCACCATAAATTAGATAAAAATATTTGCACAACCCTCTTCCTAGGTTAGTAATAGGAAGTAAAATAACATCATGCATATTCAGGTACCAATGGGAAAGGCCAGATATTATCATCTTTAGCCATTAAATTTAAGGTATAGTTACAGGCAAGGCATTGGCTGAGTACTAGAGTACCAGAAGTGAAACAGAAAAAGTCTCCTCCCTCAAAGAGTTTTTTTTTCTAATAGAATCATAATGATTGAATGAGTAATAATTGTCAGCATTTATCTATCACTTTGAGGTTTACTTAAAAAGTAATTAGTGACGGGCAGCTGGGTAGCTCAGTGGATTGAGAAATAGGCCTAGAGATGGGAGGTCCTAGGTTCAAATCTGGCCTCAGACACTTCACAGCTGTTTGACCCTGGGTAAGTCATTTGACCCCCATTGCCCACCCTTACCACTCTTCCACCTAGGAGCCAATACACAGAAGTTAGGGGTTTAAAAAAAGTAATTAGTGACTATAAGCATTTAGGTGACTCAGTAGATAGAGTGCTAGGCCTAAAATCAATAAGACCTGAGTTCAAATCTGACCTCAAATAATGATTAGCTATGTGACTATAGGCAAATGATTTGACTTCTGTTTGCATTAATCCACTGGAGAAGGAAATTACAAACTATCGCAGTATCTTTGCCAAGAAAATCTCATAAGAGGTCATGAAGAGTTGGCTAAAACAACAACAACTATGTATTTTACAAGCATTATTATAAGTGTGACATAACAAACTTGTGAGGTAGGTGCTAAAATTAGCCTTGATTTAAAGGAGAGGAAACTGAGAGTCACAGAACTTGAGAGTTTTATCCATGATCACATCACACAGTATCTAAGAGGAATTTTGAAATTTGGTTTTTCTAACTCTACATATTCTTCAACACTTCCTCTTCTGAATAACAGTAATATTACTTACAGTTATTATGTTTAATTTTAAGGTTTTAAACTGGCTGACAATATGTCATCTTATTTGATCATCATACCCCTGTAAGGTATTAACATTTCCAGGTTCCATGCGGGAAGAGAGACTGGAAGCTGTGGCTAGCCCAGTTATATATTCTAATATGTAAGGCACAATTTGACTCTAAGACTTCCTCACTCAAAGTCCAGTGCTGTTTCTCATCATGTCATATTAGGTCCATTCTGTATTTAATATCATATATAAATATTATCCCCCATTAGAATTTAAGTAAGGATTGAATGCAGAGACAATTTTGGCTTTTTCACTGTCTCTGCACCATATAGTATACTACTTGCAAATACTAAGAACTTATTAAAGGCTTTACTGATTGATGATTGATTGCTTAATTGCTAGTTTTGTGTTGGTCAGTCAATAAACATTAATACCTACTTTGTGCCAGCCACTGTGCTAATTCCTGGGGATACAAAGAAAGGCCAAGGATGGCCCCAATTTAAAAAAATCACAATCTAATTAATGTTGAAGGCAACATTCAAACAACCATATGGAAACAAATTATATGCTGGATTAATCAAAAATAATCAACAAAGGGAAGATGCTAGAATAAGGGGGACTTGGAAAGGCTTTCTTTAGAAAGTAGTATTTTAATTGACAGTTTTAGAAATCAAGGAAATCAAAAAAATCCCATGGTTATGAGGGGGGAATTATAAGCTTGGAAGGCAACTAGTGAAAATGCAGAATTGGAAAATAAAATATAATGTGTGAAGAGAAGCAAATTAGTGTCACTGGCTTGCAGAGATCATAGGAATGATTGTTGTGAAGACTGGAAAAGTAGAAGAAGACAGTCTGGCTATCAATGATCTAAAAGCAAAATAAGAATTTATGTTTCATCCTGGAAGGAATGGGGAGCCAATGGAATTTATTGACTGGTGAAGGGGATGACATGGTGTGACAATTAGATTAAGTCTACACTGCCCATCTTTAGATTTAATCACCAAAGGTGAGAGCACCTCCAATTTCTGGAGGTCCATAACCCACATGTGCTAGAGTGGGTGACGAATCAGAATCAACTGACTGCCCCCTAGGCAGTCCTATGAGAAGCATCTATTGTGATTGGACACACAAAACAGGGGGAAGGCACAGGAAGTGGTGCATAAGTGGACCCTTTAAAAGGAGAAGGTCTTCTTCTGGAGGTCTTCAGGTGAAGAGGGCTACTGTTGAAGGAGCTTTCCTGGTTCGTGGAGGAGTGCTGGCTGGAACCTTGGTGAGACTGCTTTCAATATCTTCTTTAGAAGTCCACGTGATGAGTTTAAAGTCTGAATCTTCCTGAACTTTTCTTAAGGAACTTCCCTTTAATAAACTCATTCACCACCAGGCCTGTGGCCCTCTGACTCTTGGTTAAAGGTAATTAGATCTACCTGAATTAATTAGAGGATCGTAATAATTTACCTACTGTGTTAGATTCTTATTTCCTTATTTCCTCTCTCTCTTCTCAATTGTAAGTAAACTTCCATAAAAGTCAATACGGTTATTCCTTAATTGGGGATTTTTTCCCCTGGTAACCACTTTTTAATATATTGAACCCCAAAATAACCCTTTTCCCCCTTACAATGGTTGGACTCTCACTTTAGGAAGATTTTAATGCCAGAGTGGGCAATGGATTAGAGTGGGAAGAGACTTGAAATAGGTAGACCCACCAGAAACATATTGCAATAGTCTGGGAATGATATGACATGGTAAGAGGGCCTAAACCAGGGAAGGTACTAGGGTAAGAAAAGAGGGTGAGAGTGAGGAAATGGGGATGACATTAGTTTGTGATCCAGGGAGACTAAAAGGATAGTGATGCCCTCAACAGTAATAGGGAAGATAGGTAGATGGAAGGTTTGGAGGAAATATTAGTTCTGTCTTTGAACATGTTGAACTTAAGATGTCTATGGAACATACAGTTCAATATGTCTAATGGGCAATTAGAAATGTGAAACTTGATGACATGCTGAGTCTCCATAAGTAGGCATGAAGATCATCTGGATATGAATGAATATTAAATTTATGAGGAAGGATTATATCAAAAGTAAACTGGTATACAGTAAAAATCGGCTATGGGAGGGGGGAGGTCAGGGGGTGAAGGGGAAAATAAGAGCATAAATCATGTAACCATGTTAACTTTTCTAAAAGATAAATATTAATAAATGTTAAAAAAAGTAAACTGGTATAGAGACAGATGAGAAGGGACAAAAATTTGAGGAATATTCATGATTAGTGGGCATAATCTGGATGAAGACCCATCAAAAGAATTTAAAAGGAGTAGTCAGACAGGTAGGAATGGGAATCGGAAGAGAGAAATGTTGTTAAAACCTAGAGTGGAGAGCAGCAATAAAATAATTTATGTCGTGATTACATTATATAGAAACATTAATTTAAGGACTTTTCATTTCAAAGATAAACCATGCATCCAAAGGAATGAAAATGAAACATGTTACTTCCTGACAGAGAAGTCACGACCTTAAAATGCAGAAGGAAACCATTTTGAACATGGATAATGTGGGATTTTGTTTTGCTGAACTATGCAGCTATGTATAAAGGCTTCTTTTTCATTCCTTCCTACCCCAATAATAGAGAGGGATTAGTGGAAGGGAAATATTATTTTAAGATGCTTGTTAGAGGATAATATAGGTGGCTCAGTGGATAGAGAGCCAGGCCTGGAGACAAGAGATCATAGGTTCAAATCTAGCCTCAGATACTTCCTAGCTGTGTGACCCTGGGCAAGTCACTTAACCCCCATTGCCTAGCCCTTACAACTCTTCTGCCTTAGAACCAATACAGGTATTGATTCTAAGATGGGTTATAAGCATTGAAAAAAATGCTTATCAACTGAAAAATCATAAACTGCATGGGGGCATGGTAAAGCATGATAAAATTCTATTGATTAAAACACTAACTATCCCTTTATAAATGTGAATTAATGTTAACTGTTTACATGGAACTGAGGATCAGTCCCTGGTGTGGATACTACACAAGAATAGCATCTCAAACTGAGACTCTAGCATTAAGGAAACCCCTCAGCAGTACCCCTAGAACCTTTAGGAGAAGATGTATCCAGTCTTTCTCTAATAGAGGGGGCTAGATTTTTTCTACCCTCTGGTCCTATATCCATCACAAAAAGAAATCAATGGGCAAATGCATCATGACTACACCAAGCAAGCATGACAATTTTTAGAAACTATTTTAGAATGAAAAAAATATTATAAGCAACATAAAGGCTGATGGTGAGTACTAATGTCCCATCATGTTGTCCATGATTAGAAGTCTCCAGATGGGGGTCAAATGTTCACTTATGGATACTGTAGTGGGGATTCTTGATCAGATATTCTTTTGACCTTTGAAATAACTTTCAATTCAGATTTGCTTTGATTTTCTGATTAAAGTATATTTAGTGAGTGAGTCATCTAATGGGCTAGAAAGTACCAGAATGCTAGAATATGAATTCAAATACTTGAATCCTAGGTCCAGCATCTTAGAAAGAGAAAAGAGAATTGAAAAAGCAAATTCTTGAACCCAGCTTCCTGGAAAGGGAAATTGAACTATATACTCTCTACTATTTCTGTGAATCATTCCACCCATGGAAGTCTAATCTAATTGTTTTCCCAGCAAACAGAAATTCAAAATACCAAGTAGATGGGGGGGGGAGGAGGAGGAGGGAACTAGATTTGTCCCTGAAATTAAGTGGAATTTCCTAGAGGGAAGGATAATTCTTCTGGTTTCTGTGACTCCTTTAGTGTTCTTTGAGTTACTTTTGTAACATAAAATAATCAAAGCATATTGTGAGCTGGGGATCTGCACTTACATTGAGGGTCATGTTTATTCTCATCTGTGGATAGCAAGGGACAAACTATATTTTGGGGATCCCAAAAGAAACAAGAATGAAAACCAGTAGAAAAACAAACCATAGAGACACTTTTGACATGCCCCTAATTTTGCACCTGATTGGATTAAGCTGAAGATTTGAGGTGCATGTACACTTTACTGTGATTATGCTGTGCCATTCTCCTTCCCATAATGAATTAGAGGCTCTTGAAAGAGCAGTTAGTTTTCTTCTTTCTGTCCTTAGCTCCTGTGTGTGCCTGACAGATAGGAGAAACTTCATAAATTGAGTTGAAGGAAATGTTTACATTTAAAATCTGCATCAAATGAATTTAATCTGTACCGAAAGATACTTAATAATGACGGTTGATGTATTGAAGTTTTTCTTGAAGATTTGTGAATACAATCACGTAAGGAGCTTGTGGTATATAACCTTGTTTTCTCCACGAACATCAGAAAGTAGTCTGTCATTTCAGAGAGCCATCAACACACAGAGAGTAAATGACTTGACAACAGTCCTACAGTTAGCAGAGATCAGAAGCAGAACTCGGGTCAAGAACTTGCTGAAGCAAAGATTAATAATCTGTGCACTGCACCACACTACCTCTAAATAGGCAAACAGCCCATTCTATTTCAGCATCTTCTAAAAACTGAACTCCTATTCATTTTTTACAGGTTTACAAAGTCAGCACACCATGGTGGACAATGGGTATTAGCTGCCATCTGGCCTCAAATGAAAATGCAAGGTGATCAGAATCTAATTATCAATTTTCACAGAGTAAACAAATGCTTTAGCTTAAATAGCATTCAGCAGCATTGTTAGCAATGATATTTTTGTGTAGTGGCCTGGATACAAAACGAATGAACAGAAATGTCTCCAGATGCTTTCTTCTTCAGAAAATCCATACTTTAATAAAGAACAATGAGTCACTTCTTAATGCCCAGGCAAGGAAGAAATAGCGTTGACACTCTAATCATGTTATCAGGAGATAAGAGCATCCCTAGAGAACCTGTAGACCCCTGGAAAATCACACTGTCTGATCACCCAGTTAACATGGCAAAAAAAAAAAAAAAAACAACACAAGTCAGTGGAGCAATGAGAACAAAAAAGAAGCAGAAGCCAACAAGCCTTCTTTCTCATACAGTAGGGCTGCCTTTGCATGAATTGGCAAATCAAAGAACAGAGAAGATGGGTTTCATATAATCATAGTTTTAGAGATAGAAGGAGACATAGAAGTTATTGACTACAGCTTTCTCACTTTGCAGGTGAGGAAACTGAGACCCAAAGAAGTAATGTAACAACTAGTGACAGAGGTAGAATTTCAAGCCAAGTCTTTTGGACCAGCCTAGGAATGATTCCATCATTGGTTTAAAGAAGTAATGGACTCTATAGATTAAATAGTATTTTATTCAGTCACTTTTCAGTTGTGTTCAACTCTTCATGTGCCCATTTGGGATTTTTTGGCAAAGATACTGGAGTGGTTTGAAATCCCCTTCTCCAGTTCCTTTTACAGATAAGGAAACTGAGGCAAATAGGCTTAAGTGACTTACTCAGAGTCATATAACTACTAAGTGTCTGAGACCAGATTTGAATTCATCAAGATGAGTCTTCCTGATTCCAAGTCCAATGCTCTATCCATTATACTACCTAGTTGCCAAATTCAGGCATTCTCTTTTGCTCATTTTGACCCCACACTCTAGCAACTATTTTTTAAGCTAAGCAATTGCTAGAACACTGAAAAGGTGAATATCAAAAAGAAAACAATATGAGAAGTGCAGGATGGGTATGACTAGGCTGCAACATATAACTATTGAGGAATCTGGAAGAGCAGGAGAAAGCAAAGCCTTCAAGCAATTGCATGGAAAAAAAGAGAAAATACGCTGTGGCAAGAGTGAGAGATGACAAGTTTATAGCCAGAGTGTGTCCTGCCATGCTTTCACAAGATCAGAATAAAAAGAGAGAAATGAATACACATCACTGGGTTGATCCCCTTGGCAAATTTTTTGGAATGTCATGGATGAGTCTCATAGGATGAGCATGTATGAAGAGTTACTACCTACATCTTTGAAGAGAACTCCCAAACCAATCAGATGAAACATCCATTTGAGTAAGTCATTGAAATCAAGAAAAAAGCCAGTAGCAAGTATTCCCAACACATCCATGGGTCAAGTAAATAACTTCATCTTCTCCCAGTCCTCAAAAGATAGAAGATTGTAACCTAGACCATTTGATCACCAAAGTAAATAATGAAAAATGTGAAAATATCAAGATAGAAATTTGCCCATCACTACAAAAAAGTATCTTCATGAGTCTCAAGGCCCACATTAATAAAAAACCTGGCCATATACAAGCAATTTCCTGTCACATGGAAGTGCACTCTGCTCAGAGTCTAAAAGAGCTATGGGAATCCTTTGTCACTTCCTTTCCCTTAATCCTGGTGTTCTTTTTTTTCTTCTTCAAGGCATTTTTCCTTACACTGTCACATTTGAGACTCACAAAAACCTGATCAACTAGATGTTGTGGGTATTATTATTATCTACACACTCTGCCAGGTGCATAATATCTTTTAATGAGAATGTTTAACAATCCCCAAATTTCACAAGACTCAAAGATCCCAGCCAGATATTTCCACAAATCTTAGTTTACATTTCCTCCTCTTCCATATAAGATCTCATATTCCAGTCATAGAAATTTCCATAAAATTAGGTCTTTTTTTCTTTCAGAATAATATCATCACCATGGTTATGTTTTCAAATAGAAAAATTATGAAAATATTTTCTTTTTTTAAAACCCTCACCTTCCATCTTGGAACCAATACTGTGTATTGACTCCAAGGCAGAAGAGTGGTAAGGGCAGGCAATGAGGGTCAAGTGACTTGCCCAGGGTCACACAGCTGGAAAGTGTCTGAGGCAAGATTTGAACCTAGGACCTCCCATCTCTAGGTCTGGCTCTCAATCCACAGAGCTACCCAGCTGCCCCCCAAAATATTTTCTATAAACTGTTATATACAACCAAGGTGGTGGGGCATTATTGATAGAGATTGGGTCTCAGATTTGAAAAGACCCATGTTCAAGACCCAATTCCAACACAAACTGACCATGTGACCTTGAACAAATCATTTAACATCTCAATGCCTCCAACAACTTTCTCAAAATAGGAGGTCAAATTACCATAACTTCTTTTCCAACCAGCACTTATACACTATCCTATTACTTACCTATGAGATACCACATATACTCAACTAAATTGCATTACCTCTATATTTGTGTTCCTCTTCTATTTTACTATTATCTTGGAGTACTAGCATCACATTCTTTTCATTGTCTTCCCCAATGGTCAAAAGGAACCATTTGTGTGCTTTTTTAAAAGTTTTCTTCAATCTTTATTTAAGGAAAACATATAATAGTTTAATCAAGTTTGGCATGAGAATCTGTAAGCTGCAGGGGAGGCGTTGTCATAGGTTTTGAGTGCAACTGACTCAAAACTACAAGGACCTCTTCATGCCCCCAGTGTCAGACAGTGCCAAGACAATCTCTTGGGAGCTGACTTTTTATTTGCAGTATTGATTCAATAACTACAATATAATATGACTCCTGTGAAGCCATCTTCACAAAGAAAAGTCAGAAACTAGAAGGCAAATATCTCTGAGTGAAAGAAGGTTGCTTAGAAACCCTACAGGCCATGGAAAATATAGGGCAGATTTTGTGTCAGAAGTTCTGGACTTGTATGTGGGGTGTGTGTGTGTGAGAGTGTGTGAGAGTGTGTGTGTGTGTGTGTGTGTTGTGTTGTATCTTTAAAAGTCACAGGAATCTTAGGAACCCCTGCACAGACTAACATTTTTAAATACCTAAAAATATAGGGTATTACAAAAGAAACCAATTATACTATATCTCCTGGAGGAAGGTAGGTAGCTCAGTGGATAGAGAATCAGGCCTAGAGATGAGAGGTCCTGGGTTCAAATGTAGCCTCAGATAATTCCTTGCTGTTGGGATTCTGGGCAAGCTACTTAACTACAATTTCCTAAACTTCTGTCTCTCTTGCCTTGAAACTAATACTCAGTTTCAATTCTAAGATAGACAGTAAGGGTTCTAAAATAATTTATAATAATAATAATAATAATAATAAATCTCCCAGGTAGGTTTAGACACTGAAAAGTTCCCAATGTTACACCTTGGTTAAAGGTTAGATCTTTTACAGATGCCAAGAAACAACAACAAAATTAAATATCTATGAGTACCTATATGATAACTGTACCTGAAATTGCATGTTTACAACTTATAGTTTATATGTAATATCTTCCCAAAGAGCAAATAAAATACTCATTGCCTATTTCCAGTTTTGTTTTGAGTTCTAGTTGTTTCCTCCCCAAAAATAGATAGCAATACATTATATTACAGTGGAAAGAGCCCTATCTCTGGAGTCAGAAGACATAAGTTCAAATCCTTCCTTTGTTGCTCATTGTCTATGGGACATTGGGCACCTTACTTTCCTGGGCCTTAGTTAACTCATCTGCAAAATGGGAGAAGGGATGAGTTAGAAAGTCTCTTCCACTTCTAGATCCAAAATCTTCATCTTCTAAGTACCAGGCAGCTGTGCAGCATGGTCATTAGAAAACTACACTTGAAGATCTGAGTTTAAATCTTACTTCAAAATGTACTGGTGATATAACCCTGAGTAGGTCCTATAAGCTCTCTCAACCTCAGTTTCTTCATCTGGAAAATTAGAACAGTAATAACCTTCACTGGGTTGTTAAGATTAAAAAAAAACAAACAAACAACCCTTACCTTCCATCTTGGAATCAATACTGTGCATTGGTTTCAAGGCAGAAGAGTGGTAAGGGCTAGGCAATGGGGGTCAAGTGACTTGCCCAGGGTCACACAGCTGGGAAGTGTCTGAGGCCAGATTTGAACACAGGACCTCCCGCCTCTAGGCCTGACTCTCAATACACTGAGCTACCGAGCTGCCTCCTGTTAAGATTAAATGACTTAATGTGTCTAATTTGTTGTTCACTCATTTTTCAGTCATGTCTGACTCTTCATGACCCTATTTAGGGTTTCTTGACTTGCCATTTCCTCCTCTAGCTCATGTTACAGATGAAGAACTAAAGCAATCAGGATTAAGTGACTTGCCCTGGGTCACTCTGTTAGTAAGTGTCTGAGCCTGGATTTGAACTCGGAAAGACAAGATCCTCTCCTCCACTGAGTAGCCTAGGTGCCCTAATGTGTATAAAGCCCTTCATATATTTTAAAGTGTTTTATATACACACAATACCCACATATGTTTATGTATGTACATATGCATATATATCTATATGTGCTATCTAGTAGTAGTGGTAGTAGTAGTAGTAGTAGTAGTAGTAGTAGTAGTAGTAGAAGTATTTCCCTCTGTAGAATATAAGCTCATGAAGAAAGTGCTCGCATGTCAATTTTTGTGTCCCCAGCATCTATTAAAGTGTCTTGTCTATCCTATGCATTTAATATATTCTTCTTAATTGACCAGTTTATTGATTCCTTTATTCCCTGATGGTGTAAAAGAGCAGTCGTGAGCTTGGTTTTGTTCCGTTTTTTAGCACCAGCTGCCAGCATGGCTCTTCCTCATGTCTCATCGTGCTGACTCACACCAGCCCTGGTGCCCGAAGTAAAGGACCCAGTTGACCACTCCAATACACTAAACACCAGAGACAGCATTGTCAAGAGAAAGCAGCAACATTCAAGGTTCCTCTTCTGAAGGTGCAGCATCCCCAGTGATAGCCACATAAAGGTCCCAGCAAAGAGCAGCACTTTTTTCCTTCTCTTCCCAAGGCTTTGCAAGTGAGATTCAGTATCTGCTCTGAGCAGGGCTCACCTTGTTGAACTCCTGAAATGAAAGAATGCATTTGGTCTGAAGCATGTGGAGCCCTCGCTATATCCTGGTGCACAAAGAGCGTGCAATACAGCAGAGTGAAACTTAATCCCGTACGTGAACTAAGCTTGATCTCTTCTCTAAGGGGAAAAAAGCCCTCTATTGTCCCTGTTGAGTCATTGGGCAATTGTCCAGGCATTTGAAAAAAAGAAGGAGTCATTTAGAAAGAGTTTTATCAAGGAAACCTTAGCTCATGTCTAATTTAACTTATTTCTATCTCATAAGCTTGTCTTAAGCATCTAGTTTTTGTGGAGGTGGAGATGGGAGCTGGGAGAATAGAGCCAACTCGATCCCTGCCTTCAAGGGATTTATACTCAAGCAGGAGTTATGACCCAAGCACAAATAGCTAGAAAGAGCCCTTCAAGAAAACTAAGTAACAGGGGCAGTTTGGTGGCTCAGTGGATTGAGAGTTGGGCCCAGAGACAGGAGGTCCTAGGTTCAAATATAACCTCAGACACTTCCCAGCTGTGTGACCCTGGGCAAGTCACTTAACCCCCATTACCTAGCCCTTACCACTCTTCTGCCTTAGAACCAATACATAGTATTGATTCTAAGATGGAAGGTGAAGGTTAGAAAAAACAAAGCAAAACAAACATAAAAAAGATTTAAAAAGAAAAAAGAAAACTAAGTAACATCCCCAACTAAATAGAACTTAACCCAGTGCCAGGGGATGTGACTCCAAATTCTTGATCCAATATTAATTAACTGCTAGAATTGGGATATATGTCATGGCACATCTGAGATTTGGCTATCTCATCTATGAAATGGGCACACTCATGTTAACTGTGTCACACAGTTGTGATGAGGCAAGCACTTTTAGACCTTAAAGCACTCTAAAGGTGACTCATGGTTCTTTTTCAAAATTAATTCATGATCTCATCAATATGAGGAAGCAAACATGAGGGAAACCAAGCCAGATGACAATGCTGTCCTATCTTTTATATGTGTAAGACTTTTATACTCATGTTCCCAGGAATAAATCAATAGGGCTTTCTACATGTAAGACACCTTCCTCCATATTGTTAGCATGTGGGGGTTGGTACCAATTTGGTGCTTGCACTCTGCATTTTATACCTTTTCTTCCCTATAATATTGTTTTACCACCTTTTGCAATTACACATACACGAGATTGTTTTATGCTGCTTCTCTTCAAGTCAGCATTGCTGATATACTGCAGTCTATTTCATAATTATGGAATATGAGTTGAGAAAAGCTTCAAGAATCACAACATTCAACACTTTCATGAAAAAGAATATCTCTACCACACACCTAGGGCAGCGAGGTGGTGCAATGAATAGAGTGCAAGGCCTGGAGTCATCTTCCTGAGTTCAAATCTAATCTCAGACATTTCCTGGCTCTGTTGCCCTGGGTAAATCACTTAACCTGTTTGCCTTAGTTTACCCATCTGTTAAATGAGCTGGAGAAGGAAATAGCAAACCATTGCAATAGCATTGCCAAGAAAACCCCAAATTGAAGAGCCAGACATGATTAAAAGAACCAAAAAACAACCACACACGTAACAAGTGTTCATCCAACCCTTCTTAAATGTTCTAAGAGGAAATTTACTATATGCCAAGGTCATTCATTCTCAGACAGCTGAATATAAGCTTATTTTTTCCAATAGTTTTCTTGTTTGTGACATCTTCCTATTGCTCTAAGGTTATCACCATCATTATTCATCTGCCTTCTCACCTGGGAACATCCTTCTACCATGTCAACTCCTTTCTCCCATTTGGGAATTAATTCCATGTACCTCTATTTTAGATATGGACCAACTATGTTTCTGACAATCCTTGAGCGTACATGGGTACCTTCCCTGACCTTTTCATCATTTTTCAGCTCCCTTTTATGTGTTGTCTTCCCCCTTTAGAATATAAGCCTACTGAGGGCATGAATTATCTTTATTTTGCCTCTATTTCTAATGCCTGAATTAGGCACAGACTCTGGTACATACTGTGTTTAATACCTGCTTATTGCTTTCATGCTATCACTCTCAGGACAAATAGAACAAGGCTAATCCCTTCCACCTGACAGTCCTTCATACTTGAACACAACTCCTCTGTATCTATTTCAGTCATGCATTCACCAAGTTAAACATCTCCACATTCTTGAACTAATTCTTAAATATAAGTATCCTAATATTCTTGATCATCTTAGATACTTTCCTCTGGACACTCCAGCTTATCAAGATTCTTCCAAAAATATGGTGCTCAGAACTGAACAAAACCATATTGATATGATTTGATCAGACAGACCATAGGAAGAGTATCAGTTTCCCATTTATGGACACTAATCATCTCTCCATTCTCCTCTGAGTCCCCATAAATGTAGATTACTTACAGAATGTAGTTAAGTATGTAGCCGCGGAAGCAATATGACACCAGAATATTGCTCATACAAATGTGAAATTCTCTTTCAGCTTGGAATTGTTAAAAAATGTTCATTGAGTTCCTAAATTAAACAAAGCATGTGCTCTTTCTTCCATAAAACTCTGAGTCCCAGTCACTGTCCATCTTCAGGGCCAGTTTAAGCTACACCTACTGATGTGCTATCAACAATGAACATCCAAGGCTATCTCATGGAGAACAATCATTATAGAAGTATAGTATTATGTAATCCCAATGCTTCATTAGTGGAAGGAGTCTGAGAGACCATCTATTCCAACTGGCTCTTGAAAAACCATCCCTAATATGCCATGTCCAACATCTAATCATCTAGCTTTTGACTGACAATGTCCCCATGGATATCCTGAGGCCATCCAATATACTTTGGTAAAACTCTAATTCTTAGGAAGAATTTTTTTCCTTTCCTTCAAGCTTAAACTTCCCATTTTGTAATGCCCGCCCAATTCTCCTGACTCTGCCCTCTGGGAACAGTGGAACAAATCTAATCTCTGTCTCATATGAGACCCCATTTAAAACTGAAAAAGAAATATCATGTATTCTCTAAAGATTTCTGTTCTCCCAAGTGAAATATCTTTATTCCTTACTTTTCCTTATTTTCCATCATGATCATGTATTAGAAAAATTATTGTCAAAGGACTTTATTTCCAAATTCATACCTGCTTCCTGTGTCACCTATGGCATATCATATTATTTCTCTCTACTTTAGTCTCTTAGGTGTAAAATGAAAGGAATGAGGTAAGACTAGACAGCTTCTAAGTTCCATTCCATTTTTATTCTATGATACAATATCTCACAGGGTCTCAGAATACTTTGCTGAACCCCACGAGATGTTTTCCTTAGGTATGGTCCAGCTCTCTGCTGGACTTTTTGAAGAGACCTGAGGTGGCCTCTCTTTAGGATGTCTTGTTTATCCTTGACTCCCAGTGTATATTACCTCCAATCACCGTTTGAGAGTGGGATGCCAATAATAAATATAAATCTTCCAATCCTCTGAATTTCACATCATCCTTTGGTCAAGGGCAAGAATGGGCAAAGCTCAAGGCTTGTGCCTCCCACTCTAAGCAATTACTTCTCAGTGGTCTGTCTGAAATAGCTCTCTCCTCTACAATGCCAGAAATGCCAATGCCTGGGTTTTGAACTAGCTTGCTCTTAAAAAGAAAAAGATAAAAGAGACTGCCTTAATATCCATTGATTTAGTATAGATGTTCTCACTTGAAAAAATCATCAGGGAGGAGGAATTTTGTTAGTTGCTTTAATCAAAGTGAGGTGTTTGATTCAATGATCCCCACATTTACCTTACATAAGTATAAGACTTTATGCTTATCTTGATTAGAGTTCATATTAGATTATCTCGAATGTTATAGACTGAAAATAACTTTCTGGATTCTGACTTTATCATCCAAAATGTTAGCTCACTGTTCCAGTAGTTTATCAATTGCAAATATGATGGTGTGCTGACATCTTCTACCTTTTATCTATGTCTACATGGATACCCAAGTTGTCGATGAGAAAAGAACTGAACACAAATCCTTGCACTGGGAACCTAATTCCAATTAAACATCAAAATAAACAGTTCACTCGTTGGGTATGACCATTCAGCTAGTTAAAAATCCACTCAACTGTGCTGTCATCTAGTCCATATATCATCTTTTGCCAAAAATAACATGAAAGATTTTGTCAATTGCTTTCATAATATCTAAGCAAGCTCTATTATGTGTCTTTAATCCAACAGTTTAGTACTCTCCAGAAAAGATAATGAGATAATGGAGTTAGTCTGGAATGATATGTTCTTGGTGAAGGTTTCCTGGGTCTCTGTGAATACTGTTTCTTCCTTTGGGTATTCCTATGCTTTTTATAATATATGTTAGAATTCTGCCAGGAACTGAGGTCAAGTCCATTATCACATGATCATGAAAACCTCAATTCTCTTTTCTTTTTTGTTTTTTTGTTTTGAAAATCAGTCTAGAATTTTCCCTTCTCAAGTCTTGTGGTACTTGGCCCATTCTCCATGATTACTGACATTGGTTCAGCAGTTATTTCCTTACATTCTGACATAGCTCATCTGTAACATGAATTCATCAAAGGTGTTAAATGATCTCTTCCTGACTATTTATCTTAGACATAAAGACTCTCTTAGTCATTTTGTGTTCTGCCCTTTCTAGATTAGAGATCATCCTTGGCAGAGAAACTTGAATGAAAATGAACTCAGAGGAACTTTACCATTTTTTCTCACCTTTTCCATGTTATCATCATCCCATCTTTTCCAATGAGCAGCCCTATGCTTTTTCACTGATCTGCCTCTGTTCTCTAATATAGTCTTTTTTAAATACAAAATGTTTTGTTGTCCCTGTTTCCCAAACTTGTTTCAGTTCATTCTGAGTTTTAATACTCTTGATGATATTCATATAGGACTGTGCCAGAATCTATGTTCATCACATTGCATGCCTTTGATGCTATTTTCAAAACATCTCTTTTTTTTAAACCCTCACCTTCCATCTTGGAGTCAATACTGTGTATTGGCTCCAAGGCAGAAGAGTGGTAAGGGTAGGCAATGGGGGTCAAGTGACTTGCCCAGGGTCACACAGCTTGGAAGTATCTGAGGCCAGATTTGAACCTAGGACCTCCTGTCTCTAGGCCTGGTTCTTAATACACTGAGCTACCCAGCTGCCCCCTCGAAACATCTCTTTTAAAAAGTTGTTAGTTGTCTCATATTCTATGCATTCACATTGGTCCATAGAGGCAATGGGATGTAATATATACAATACCTAACAGAGTCAGGAACAACTGGATTCAAATTCTATCTCGAATGCTTACTATTTTGAGTATAACAAAGTCGTTTAGCCTATCCAGACATCAGTTTCTTAATTTTTAAAATGAGTTTGGATTCAATTACTTTCATGCCTCTTCCAGCTCTAAAACTTTAGATTTTTTAATCTATTTTTTATCAAAATTGTTCTCCTTTGCATTTTTTCCCTCTATGTTTCTTAGCTAGATGATACTGTCAATCTATATTTGAATTCAGGAAGATCAGAGTTAAAATACAGCCTCAAACACTTGGTAGCTTTGTAACTCGGTCTAGTCACTTAACTTCTTTTCTGCCTCAGTTTTCTCAACTACAAAATGGGGCTAATAATATCCTTATATCCTAGGAATGTTGTAAAGAGTAAATGAGGTACTTATAAAGCACTGAGTGAGGGTCCTGGTATGTAAAAGACATTTAAACACTTCTTTCTTTCTTTTCTTATTCAGAATATCATTCTTGAGAGATTCGTATTCTTTCTGCGCTGATGTACTCCATAGAATCCTAGACTCTGGAATCCTACATAAACTTCCAATAAACTTTCCAATGGGAAATATTGTCTCTATACATCAGAGATCCATACCAGATTATTCATTATAATTAATAATATAATAATTATAATTAATTATTAAGGAGAAGAAAGAGGAGGATAAGAACAAGAAGAATAAGAACAAGGAGAAAATGAAAAAATAAATTATTAAAAATAGGTTAACATAAATAAAAATAAAAATTTTAAAGTAAGTTAATAGTGTATTAATAACCACAGGATAATAGTAAGTCAATAAAAATAATTGTTTGTTGATTGATGAAAGTTGGAAGTGATTTGCCTAAAGTTATGTAGCTAGGTAATAGTAGAATCTATGGGACCTCATAAGCCATCTAATCCAACTCCCTTATACATATGAGAAAAGTGGGACTGTTTGAATTCTGCCTCAGCCACTTAGAAGCTGTGTGACCCCGGGCAAATAACTTCATTACTTAGCCTCAGTTTCCTCCTCTATAAAATGGATATAATAATAGTATCTACCTTACAGAACTGGTATGAGGCTCCATCAAGATGGTATATGTAAAGTAGTTTATAAACTTTAAAACACTCTAAAACATTAGCCTAGAGAGTGAAGATACCTTCCCAAGATATCACATATGGAGTCAGGATTCATGCTCCCACCTTCTGCCTCCAAATCCAGGATCCTTTCTCCTACATGCCAAAGCCAAGATGAGCACATGTACACCCCTGCCACTTTCCAGATTCCTAGCTTTGCCTGGCTGTGGACAAATGAAGTTGTGTATGTAACTACTCCCAGGGAGACTCTGGTGACACAATGTCACCACAGATGAGCCATCAGATGCTAGAGGTTCTGTGTTTTTCGTCTGTTAGACAAAGTGAGCTGGTGCCTCTTACTAATACATCAGTCTTGAGTAGGTGAGATAGGTTAAACGTGAAAGCTAGAATCCCTGTGAAGCCTGACCCAAATTCCCGCTTATTCATCAATCACTCTGTTTCTTCTGTGTGCCATCCTTGATACTCCTCTAAATGGGTGAGGTCTGGCCCATCTGGCCTGCATCAATCATGAAATGTTTTGTTTTGTTTTTAAGCTGGAAAGTATGTAAGAAACTGTCTCATCCCACTCTGTGTGTTACACACAAGAACTCTGATACTGGCACAGCTGCTATGAGGCAAAGATATAACTAGAACCAAAGTCTTCTGACTTGCATCCTAGAATCAATTTTCTCCTACCCTGTAGCCAGAGGACAATGCTTTCAAGCACACATGAACAAAAGAAACTAGATCACCTGGGGCACATCCTGTGTGAAATCAATGCCTGCTAAAAATACTGCCCATATAACACTCGGTAGGAAGCATTTCTTTTCTAAACAGGATAGTTCCTACAGGTCATTGGGTCCAGTGCTGAAGCTATGAAGGCCCCTGGAAACCATTACTGTACTATGGGAAAAACCCATTTCACTTTCAATCAAAGCCATCCTTCATATGAAGAACTGGCTCTAACACTTAAGTAGGCAGTGCCATATGGGATTCTGGAAGAGTAGCCAAAAGGCTGAACTTAGCAGCTCACATGAAGCATCAGAAGGGGAAATGAGCCTAGCATACTCTCCTGTAGTATAAGAGGCTGTATGCCATGGTGCAATTTTCACAGAACTTAGAATGTGTCCAAATCTCACTTTGACACACTGGCTACCTATGTATATTGTGTTATTGGAATTTAGGGGGTTCTTTGGGGTTCATTTGAGCCTTAAATATTTAGATATATAACATAAACTTCCTGTGGATGTTTAGGGGACTTTGAAAATACATTTCCCATGATTCCTCTTGTAATACAGGTAGACAGGAAGTGTGATTAGGTAGACAGAGGTATAAGACTCCTGATGTCATTGGGAGACGCTCTCTTTCCTATGAAGTAGCCAGGTGGGCAGAAGTTATCTCTGAAAGTGAAAAAAAGGATTGGACTGGGAAATGCTATTTCCAATTTGTCTCAAGATCTAGTCTCCTTTTTCTATTTCTTTCATGATGTGACAACTTACTGTAGTCCAGGCTGCTAAATTGGGTTAGTGAGTAATTGTTGTTGAAAAACTTATGAGACATTGATTGCTATAGGAACCTGCTTTGATTTGTGAGTTTTTTTTTTCTTTCCTAGAATTTTTTCCTTTTTATTTTTCTTTGCACTTTTTGATGTTTTGAAAATTGATTCATATACCTTATGCCTTGACCATGTATTCCTGTGTGATTCCCATGTGTATCCTTGTATTTTCCTTGGGGAGGAGGGTGTAAAGTTATTCTCCTCTGGGGGGACTATGTTATTGCTGTGAAATTGGACTTGAATTTGACCCTAATTTAGAACAGAAAACTACCTCCCAGAATCCAGAAGGTGCCATAAAGATGCCTGCAGAGACCACACACTGCACCAGAAGGTCCAGAGTGAATTTCGAGACATGGCGAATTTGAACTTTGGGGGGTTGAGTGTATTTATTTTGAATGGAAACTTTTATGCCAGAAAGGGGATTGCCCCCTAAATGGTTTTTTGTCAATGCCAAACATTGGTTTTATTCTTTCTCTCTTTTGTTTCCCTTTTATCTCTGAATTGTTGTAAACTTTAATTTGATTGTTTTCATGATCCATTGGGGAGACTGGTCTCCCAAAGGATCATAGGGGGGAATTTAAAGTTGAAAAGACCTTGTACCCCTTTAAACTACATTACCCAAACTCCCTTTCACCATACCCATAATTCCTTAAGCCTTTTCCTATTGGTCGTTGGTTTTCATGGGCGGTATTGATATGGGTTTTTTGGCATAGTCAGGGAGCTTTTTTGAGGATGGGAGGTGACATGGTGAAGGGTGAGTTGGGACTCTTTCCCTGCATTTTAATAAATCCTTATAAATATCATACTTTGGAGGCATTGAATATTAATTTTAAAACTTACAATACCTCTGATCCTTATTATCCTTACTTATAAAATAGGAGTAGTCACACTTTTACCAGCTCTCTCACAAAATTGTGAAGGTCTTGAGAATTTAGCATTAGAAGGATCTTGGAGAGGAGATTTAAATCAGAGAATAAGAAGCTCTTAGAGTAAGAGGGTAAGAAATCATATAGTCCAACCCATATTTGAAAAGGAATCCCTTCTGCGTCATGGTCAGCCAAGTGGTCAACCAGCCTTCTTTAAAGGCCTACAGTGAAGGAAAAGCCATGTTCATTGCATTTGTGGACAACTCTGATTATTCATGTTGTTCCTAATATCAAGACTATTTTCTTTCTTTTTTGAGACTTCTACCCATTCCTACTGATCCTGCCCTCTGAGGCCAAGCAGAATGAAGCTTATCCTTGTTCCACTTGGCAGTATTTCCTATAACTGAATACAAAGCCCAAGCCTCTACTAAGTCTTCCACTATTGTACATGCTCTACTTTCTCAATAAATATTCCTTTGAAAAAGTTAGTCAAGACTTCTGTGTCACATGAGCAGAAAATTATGGACTAGATATTTTCTCTGATCCCCATGATCTTTCAAACCTCTCCATAAAAGAAATTATGCCTCAAATGTAAAGTGGCTTCAGCTGTATCTTTTATCTAGGAAACCCAGAATCCAAAAAGAGGTTAAAAGGAAATATGAACTGATACTGACACTGAACCCATTCAGTACTCCTAGTATGTCTCCTACTATACAAGAACACAACACTGGCTTAAAAAAAACTTTACCCTTACATACCATAGGCTTAAAAATCTCTGTCCTAAGGCCCAAAGTTTAGGTGACCAAAGGCCATAAAGCTAGGAGGCAAATGTAATTTCACAGACATAACAAAGATTAAGTGAGATGGGACCCATGACTTGAGTATAGGTCTAAGAGTTTGTATCTTGTTCAAAAGTAATATTACAAACAAAAGAGGCAGGGATGGAACTAATCACGGAAGTATGTGTATATTTATATGTGTATATGTGTGTGTTTATGTATGTGTACATATATGTATATATGCTTTATTTTTTCAATTACATGTAAAACATTTTAACATTCCTTTTATAAATTGTAAAGTTCCAATTTTATCACTCCCTACTCCTCATGATCCTTGTGAAGTCATGCACAGTGTTTCCATATTAGCCATATTGCAAAAGAAAGCACAGGAAAATAAAAAAGTAAGTATGCTTTCATCTGTATTTAGACTATTTCAGCTCTTTCTCTGGAGAAGGATAGTATTTTTCATCATAAGTCCTTCATAATTGCCTGGCATCATTGTATTGCTGAAAATATTTAAATCATTCACTATAGATTTTTATACAATATTGTTGTTGCTTACAATGTTCTCCAGGTTCTGTTCACTTCACCTTGTATCAGTTCATATGTCTTCCCAATTTTTTTTCTGAAAGCATCCTGCTCATCATTTCTTATAGCACAATAATATTCCATTGTAATAATATACCACAACTATATGTTAAGCAGTATATATTAAGGCATACTCAATGGATAGAATCCAAGTGCTGTTTATCCTTCATTTTGAAGAAATCCAATGATATCATAAGATTATGATTTGACTTGTGAATTGGATTTAAGTGTGGCCGAGTTGTGCAGTCATCAGCCTCATTCTCTCTTACAGACTCATCCAAGTTCAGTGGCAAGACAAGAGTCAAGATGACTAGTAGTGGTCCAGGATGCAATGGATGACCCTGGTAGGTTTGATGTCTGACCAAGCTCTAAGTGCTCCTCACAACCCTTAGAATCAATTGTTCTCATCCACACATTCCACCTGATGATGTCTTCATATGCTTGGGGTAGACATCCCCCTAACTCACAGATGAGCTTGAGGCCTATCTGTTACCTTCAACCTGACATAGTTGTTCTGATAAGATAGTTTTACTGAGGCTGCTACTAATCCTACAGCTTCTTGGAGCCACAGGTGAGAGCTGAGTGAAAGGTGGACACCAAATGTGTATGAGCAATTTTGAAAAGAGGTGCTAGTAGCATTCTAAGTCCCTCCTGATTAGAGAAATGTGCATCAAAACAAAGCTGAGGTAGGTACCACATTACATCTAGCAGATAGACCAATACGAGAGTAAAGGAAAATAATAAATATTGGAGGGGTTGTGGCAAAATTGGGACACTAATGCATTGTTGGTGAAGTTGTGAATTGATCCAACCATTCTGGGAAGCAATTTGGAATTATACCCAAAGGGCTTTAAAAAGAATGCATACCCTTGATCCAGCAATGCCACTACTAGGTTTGTACCCTAAAGAGATAATAATGAAAAATTTTGTACAAAAATATTCATAACCATGCAAAAAATTAGAAAATGAGGGGGTGTCCCTTAGCTAGGGAATGGCTGATCAAATTGTGGTATGGGAAGGTGATGGAATACTATTGTGCTATGAGTAATGATGAACTGGAGGATTTCTATATGAACTGGAAGAACACCCAGGAGCTGATGCAGAGTGAAATGAGCAGAACCAAGAGAACATTGTACACAGAAAGTGAAACATTGTGGAACAATCCAATGTAACAGATTTGCCTGCTACAAGACAATCCCAAAGGACTCGTAAGAAAGAATGCTATCATCAAGAGAAACTGTGGGAGTAGAAACACAGAAGAAAAATATATGACATCATTGTTTACATGGGTATGTGATTTGGGGTTTGAATTCTAAAAGATTGCTTTGTTGCAACAATGAATAATATGGAAATAGGCATAAGTGATAACATTTGTATAAGCCAGTGGAAGGGCTTATTGGGTCCGGGAGGGAGAGAGCAGAGGGGAGGTAAAGAAAATGTATCTTTTAAACATGGAAAAATACATTTAAAAAAAAAAGAAAGGAGTTAGTCCTCCCTGAACACCTCATACATCCCAGAATCCACATATAGTTATGCAGGAGAAGCATCAGGAGCAGAAAGGAGAGGAAGAACCTGTGACCATGAGCTCAGCCCCAGTCTGCCCACTTGTCCTTTCTCCCTTTCAAAGGAGACTTGTTTTCAGGCCCAGATCAAGTGGCTATGCATTGATGAACCCACAGTTATACTTTCTCCATGGCCACATCTTGCAGGTATGTTTCTTAAGGATAAGCATAATTTTATGAGAGACGTCAAATTGAATTGAATTCGAAACACATTCTGTGGTCCTATGATATTCACAAACTCTACCATACTCTCCAAATATCCTGCTCTCAGATCAGCCCTACCCTGATAGCTGGGCTGGCAGAGATAGATTCCACATAGAGAAGGAGATTAAACCCCATGGCAAAAGAGAACTATGGAGCAAGAAGTGTGAGCTAAGGGTCAGAGATCATGGATGCCATTGCTGCTAAGTTTCAACAACAGGAACAATTCTTTCCATTTGATTTTGGGGTTCTTTCTAGGCCTTGTTGTTTCTTTTCTCTGTCATTCCTTTTAATACAGGGATATCAAAGAGAAAGAGAGAGATACACACTCAACATCATAACCTGGCTCTCCATTTCACAGTCTTTATCATCACATAATTTGATCTTCACAGTAATATTTTGAAGCAGGCAAGACAAATGTCATAGATAATGAAAAGATTCAGACAAATAGTGACTTGCTCCAAGTCACACATCTACTAAATGTCAGAGTCAGGCTTTGAACCCATTCCACACCTCTAAATCTAGAGTTCTTCTCATTGCACCTCAGTACTTTAATTGATTCTCCAAAAATTAGGATTGAGACTGATATGATCTTTTCCTTCCACCTCCCAAAAGAGACCCTCCAAAATGTGTTTAAATTATTTCCACTAAAGGGTTAGCTGAGAGATAAAAGGATTCAGGCTCCAAGTATCCCAAAGATTTTATCTTATTAGGCACATTCAAACCACTCATTGCCATTTGAAGACAGAATTGATAAGTGAATTACAGTCATTGACAAATAAAGATCCCTTTTCTCCACTGCCAACCCCCAATAGAACTTTATTGAACTGCTTCTCAAATACCCAAAGATCCCCATGGGATTTCCTTTAAGGAAATAAGAAGCAGAGAATAAGATAAGGAAGCTTGCCCGATGGAGCTGAGAAGAGGCCACAAGGTGATTTTTGCCAGACATATGGTTCCAGGTAAAAGTTTAACTACTGGGGCAGACCTGGGGAATCTCCAAAATTAGTGAATCCTTGTCAGACTTACAGTTTTTCATTTGATTTCATGAAATAGATTAATATGGCTACTCGATTTATAAAAACTACCTGTTCCAGCATAAAAGCAGTGACATAACTAGTCCTGTTTGAATAGGGTTGTGTCCAAAGGTGCCACCATCCAAAGGGACACACTCCTTTTTCCTGATGACCACAGTTCCAGGCCTTCATCTCAGTTTCCACACACACAAATGCCATCAGGCCAGTACCTTTCAGGTTCTGTCAATGTAGTGTTTCTCTTTCAAAATCCAACTTCGTCAACAACTCAAGGAGGCAAGAACCAAACCCCTTGTCCCTGCATGACATCTCCTTCCCCAACCCACCAAAATCTTGCCCTGGACAAAAATATTATGATTTTCAACTCTGTATGTGGAGGTTTTCACTTGGGTATATTTTGGACCAGACAAGATTTCATCAGCAAAGGAAATCCCTGGTGAGGAGTTTCCACACTCAATGTAAAACATCATTTTCTCTGCAATCTATAGCTTCACTGAGCTGCCTGGGTCACAAAAGTGGTTACAAGGCTTGCCTGGGCCATGCATCCAAGCAGGTGTCAGAGGCAAGACAGACTTGAACCTAGATCACCCAGCCTGGGGAGTCAACTCTATAATCACTCTACCATGTTGTAACTTGCATGTAAAGAGTGTACCAAAATTCTTGGTGCAGAAATAAGTCTTAATAACTTAAAATAATTGGTATTTCAGTAGCTTAAATCTGCACTAAGACTTTGGGGATGTCCCGTTCTTCTTTCCAAAAATGTCTTGTATTTTTTAACATACCAGAACAAAGACTCTGCTATAGTTCAGAAGTATAATCTCCCCCTCACTCCTTATTTCTCCCATATTCATCTAGTACTGAGGGTTTTCCCCATTCTTTATCACAAACTCACTGTAGGTCATGTTCAGAGGTCTTTAATTGGAAGGCACCTTGGAAAGCATTGGTCTAAGCCTTTAATCTTACCAATGAGAAAGTAGAGCCCTAGAAATGGCAGGAGCTTGGCCAAGGTCACAGACATAATAAGTAGTAAAGCCAGGATTTAAGCCTGCATCCTTTGATGTTACAGTCATTGCTTTTGCTATGTCCTAAGTAATATTTTTGTTCCTCTAAGAAATCCTTTCTTCCTATCTTTTATCTTTGTGGGTCCAGAATCAATTGCCCCTCCCATTTCGGACCTTGTGTCTCCAATACCTTAAGCCTATAGGGTCATCAAGTATCCTTGTTTTACATAAAGCGTTTCAATTAATTTGAAAAATGTTCAACTGAGGCCAATCTCTTGGCTAGATAACATTTTTAACAGAGGCATGCTAACTGTCAATAAAAGGGTCATGCAAAGATCCCTAAGAGACCCACAACTCCTTTTATATAGATTTTGGGGAGTACAGAACAAAAAACAGATTAGGGTACATGACAACATAGGACTGGATACAAAATGACTGGTTACAAATTTCAGGTGCAGGAAACATAATTGGTTGAAATTTTTCTCTTTTTTTAACTCTTAACTTCTGTGTATTGGCTCCTTGGTGGAAGAGTGGTCAGGGTGGGCAATGGGGGTCAAGTGACTTGCCCAAGGTCACACAGCTGGGAAGTGTCTGAGGCAAGATTTGAACCTAAGACCTCCCGTCTCTAGGCCTGACTCGCAATCCACTGAACTACCCAGATGCCCCCAAAAATTTTCCAATAAAGATTAGCAATGACACCATTTTTTCTCTCATGAGACTAAGAAGTACTCATTGTTGGAATCCAAGTACAAGATGGTGGTCTAGAATTTTCAATAGTAAGCCAGTCATCCTTGAAGGTGATGTAAGGATATTAGGTCCAAACTGCTTTATGTTCACATGACTTCTCCAAGGTCAGCAAAAATTTCTTGAGGCAAAAATAACTTGGTGATTAGCAAGAAAGCAGGATTTATTAATTTAATCCATTGCAGACCAGCTGAATTCTTGAATTAAGTTCACAGACAAAGAACCATGACTTCAGCAGTTTCAGAACAAAAGGATTTACAATACAAAATCATTAGTTGTAGATAAGGTCAATAAGAAAATTATACAGAATTAATTTAAATCTTCTTATAAAATATTCTGCAAACTTTTTAGTGCTGTATAAATGCCATCATCCTTATTCTATATGTTCTATATCAAGCAATTGATCACTTAATAGCCATTCTTTAAATGCTGAGCACATGCTAGACACTGGTAATACAGAGACAAAAAGGTAACATTTATGCTTATAAATACTAACAAAATCTGTGCCAGGTTAGAGAGAGGAGAGAAAGACAAGCTGTGGAGATTAGACAAGGCCCTATGTGGGAGGTAGTACCCCGTTTAATGTAAGTTGTAATGTCCATTCTCAAGCCAGAGGACTAATCAACCCATACTTTCTCTCCCTTGTCAATAGTTCTTAGGACCACAGAATACTAGAATTAGGAAATATCTTGACAGTCATTGGGTTCAACTTTCTCATTTTACTGATGAACAAGGGCCAGAAAAGAAAAGGAACTTCTCATAGAGTAAAGAGAGCCAAAATTCAAACCAAGACTATCAGACCACAAAGAAAATAAAGGGCTCAGTTTTGTTATTTGTAAAATATAGCACTGGGCAAGATAAGCAATCATCCAGTCAATAGGCATTTATTAATTACTTGCTATATACCAGTCTAAAGTACTTGGATTCTGGAATGCTACCCACATTCAGAGGAAGGACTGCAGGAGAGGAAACATATAAGAAAAACAACTGCTTGAACACAAGGGTTGGGGTGGACATGATTGAGGATGTAGACTCGAAACTATCACACCAATGCAACTATCAACAATTTGGAAATAGGTCTTGATCAAGGACACATGATAAAACCAGTGGAAATGTGCGTCGGCCATAGGGGGGGAGAGTGAGGGGGATGAAGGGGAAAGTAAGAGCATGAATCATGTAACCATGTTAAAAATGAATATTAATAAATGTTTAAAAAATAAAAAAATAAAGTACTTGGATTCTATTAATTAGCAGTAAGTGAGGCTGAAGTGAGGATTGGAGCTAGAATGAGAATAAGAATATGATTTGGATCCCACATGTGCTTCATTGCAGCCAATCTTATTACCTTGATGTTCACTATACATAACATTCCATGCCTTTGCACCATAGGCTGTCCCCTGTGCCTGAAATGCTTTGACAGTGTTTGACTCATTAAGTCTGATCCACTTGGTGAACAACCATTGGTACCCTGGAATAACCAGATACCTGTGACCCATCCTCACAACACACACACACACACACACACACACACACACACACACACACACATACATTCACCATGAAAACTAGCACCAGGGACCCAGAGCTACTCCTTCCAGCTTCAACAGGTCTCTCTGAAGCACATATTTTCACCATGTTCCTTCTCCCACAATGTACAGATTGGTTTGAGTCAAGATGCCCAACTCCTTTCCTTCTCATTATTGAGTTTTCCTTATATAATAGCAGGGGAAGAGCAAAAGTAACAAATCACCTTGGCTTCAGCTACATCCCACAGCTCTAGAACTCCAGAAACATTTAGGGGTATTTTGGGGGCTTCAGGTATGCCCCCTCTTCCACATTTTCACCTTGTAGTCATTTAGTCACCCTACTGTATTTTCTGTATCAAGGCCTTTAAAATAGGTTTAAAATAGGTAACTGCCTTCACAGTATAACACAAGGGTAACACACACAACCAGGGCATACCCACACACCTACAAGTGACAGGATATACAAGATAACTGAGAACCTACACAAGGGATATGTGAGTATAACCACATTGGTTGGTGAATGACAGTTGGCAATTACTAGTCACCAGCCTAGCCAGGGAAACTCAGGTTTTGGAAGATATCTAACAGTGGGCTCTTTTTTGGGGTAGAGGAAATCACAGAAAGGAAATAAAAATGTTTAATAATGAGTTTTGGTGTTGGAGATATAGGGAAAAGTCACACTAAAACTAAGTATCTAAGGAGAGACTCCAGGGACTGGAAAGGTGGGTCAAAATATATTCTGTACTAATACAGACTGTCAGGTCCAGCTTGGGTAGCTAGAAGAGGAAATAGATGTCTCACAACTGGGTCCTCCTCAACTCCAGCAATGATCTAAGGTTTTCCAGGAACACAGGTCCACAGCAAGTAAATCCACAGAGAGATGAAGACAGGGAGCTGAACCAATCTGGATGTCCACCATCCAGAGCGAAATGCACTGCTCAAACCTGAACGTCCACAGGATAGATGTTTCTTGTAGGAGACAAATCCACTTTCCTGGGCTCTTCACTAAAGACAGTTAAAACCAGCATCTAACTGCCTCAGCCATACCAGAGTCCCTCAGGAAAGACTTCTTTCCTTCTCACTATTCCATGATAGGAACACTCCAGCCTTGCCTGACAAGGCTGGCTGCTATCTTACACTAAATGTCTAAAATCTTAATTTATAAATTTGCCTATAACACCTTCAAAGTTATATTGGACTCCTCTGTGTAAGAGAGGCCAGAAATATTCTGTTTTCCCACAGAGGGAAGAACCAGAAGGAGGAACAAATTGCTGTTTAATCATTTTTCAATTGTGTTCAATGCTCCATGGCCCCTTTTGAGGTTTTCTTGACCAAGGTGCTAGAGTGGTTTGCTATTTTGTTCTCCAGCTTATTTCACAGATGAGGTGACTGAGGCAAACAGAATTAAACTTGCCTGGAGTCACACAGATAGTGTTTGAGGCCAGATTTGAACATAGAAATATGAGTTTTGCTTACTCCAGACCTGGCACTCTGTTCCTCCATTCATAGTAAATCTTCATCATGGGTCCATAAAGGAGAACTATTTGTCTTGGGAGTTCATGGCTTCCCCTTTACTAGAATATTTTAACCAAACAGCCATCATCCTGGGAAGCAACTCCTGTGAGAGGACCACAACCTTGTACTAGAACTACTGCTGCTGAAGTCACAGGAAAAAGTCACAAAAATCTTTGGCATTGCCAAATAATTTGATATCAAAAGCCTGTATGATTTTATCAGTAGAAATGACACTAAAGGAGCATTAAAATCTATTTTGCTGCTATTTCCCAAAGGACCATGGGATTTTTCCATCTCACTTATAACTGAAAGCTCCCAAATGTGTTGTCTCTTCTAATAGAATGAGAGCTCCCTGAGAACGCAACTGTCTTAGTTTTCCGTTTGTATCACCAGGTATTTGCTCATAGTAATCATTTAATCAGTGCTTTATTCATTCATGTTATAGAGAGGGTTTTCATTCAATTACAGGTCCCACTAAATGATCCCTGAGTAGTGGTATCAAATTAACATTTCATCACAAATTCATGAGAAAAGAGGAAGAGAAGAAACTTTGATCTTTGAACATAAAGCCTCTGAGGGGAATAGAGAAAACACCAGCCCACTGAGACACCACAGGGCTGCTACTATTTATGTCATCATCAGTAGAAAAAAGAAAGCGGAGCACAAGACACAAAAAGAATACATCTGATTGTGTAAAGTGAGCCATTAGTACAATCATGGGCATTCCTATAAGGGAAAAGGGTTTACTTGTATATTTTAGCAATTTTTTTGTAGTGGCAAAGAATTAGAAAGAGAAGGATTATCTGTCAGTTGGGGAATTGATTGAACAAGTTGTGATATATGGCTATAATACAATCCAATTGTGACATAAGAAATGAATAAGATGAATGCAGAAAAACCTGGAAAGACTTATAGGAACTGATGCAAAATGAAGTGAGCAGAACCAGAAGAACAATTATACAGTAACCAAAATATTATACAATTAATGAACTAAACCATTATCAACAAAGCAATTTTGTAAGATAGGCTCAAGGGACTCCTGGTGCTCTCCACAACCAAAGAAGGAACTATTGGAGTCTGATTGCAAATCAAAGTATGCCATCTTCCACTTTATGTCTTTTATGAGGTTTTTATTGTATTGTGATATGTATCTTCCATCACAGCAAGAGCAATATGGAAATATGTGTTGCATGAAAGTATGGGCATAACCTATATGAGGCTATTTTTCGCCTCAGAGAGTGGAGGAGAAGAGGAAGGGAGAAAATTTGAGTTCTAAAATAACAGAAAACAATTGTCAAAAATGTTTTTCTCCATTTAAGTAAAAAAATTAAAAAAAAAATAAAAAAAAAACATTCATGGGCATTCTTGCCCACCTACTTATGAAACTCAGTTTTTTTGTTGTTTGGTAATTTTACTGTTATTGAAAGAGTATACATAGACTTCCGGTTAAGATGGCGGCAGAGTAAGGAGCAGCTGATTTATCTCTCCTAACCAAAGCATACAGGACTCCTCAAGGGGACATAAAAACAAATCCAGATGAACAAAGGGACCCCACAACAGGGTGCAGCATTGAAGGTACATAGAATCGGGGCATTTCCATGCTATGAAGGGATGAAACAGCTCTCACTAAAACGCGAGAGGAAGAAGCCCCTTCCCCACCCCCCACACCACGTACAACACCAAGGCCAGTGCACAAGAGTTAAAGCAGGTTTGGGGCACCCATTAAGTCATTGGCAGCTCCAGGGCTTATTCCTGAGAGCAGCAAGACTTAGGACCCCAGAGGCTAAAAAGAACACACACGGACTTCCCTGAGCACCTGTGCAGGTGAAGGCATTGCCCTAGGCACAGACAAGGATCTCAAGCACAGGCTTGGACCTCTAGTGGGGACCCTGTGCAGATAGGAGCATGGCTGTAGAAGCAATGCTCTGAGACTGCTGAAGGAGCCTAGGGCAGAGGGGCAGACCAGGGACAACCAGGAGGCTCAACCCCGAGAACAACGAGACCTGAGGCCTCAGGAGCCTAGAGAGCGCAGACAGACCCTGAGTGTGAGGATAAAGCTGAGAAGGTGCAGGTCTAACAATGGCAACCCAAAATCGGGAACCCCAGAAGAGAAAGATTATCAAGAAGAACTCTGTAACACTCGACAACTTTTGCACAGAGAAAATCCAGACAACTGAGGAGAACAAACAAGTAATCATATCCAGACCTTCCCAAAATAATGAAAACTGGTCACAAGCTATTGAAGAGTTCAAATCTGAGATTCTGAGAAAGATGGAAGAGATCTGGCAAGAAAATAACAGTTTAAAAGGCAGAATTTCACAATTGGAAAGTGAGGCTCAGAAATCAAATGAACTGATGAGCAAATTGAACACCAGAAATGACCAGACTGAAAAGGAAAACCAAAAGATTATAGCCGAAAACCAGTCCCTAAAGGCTAGAATTGAGCAATTAGAAGCTAATGATCTCTCAAGACAGCAAGAACAAATAAAACAAAGTCAAAAGACTGATAAAATAGAAGGAAACATGAAATATTTCAATGAGAGAGTGACAGACCAAGAAAACTGGTCTAGAAGAGACAATTTGAGAATCATTGGTCTTCCTGAAAAAGCAGAAATTAATAGAAACTTGGACTCCATACTAAAAGAAATTATTCAGCAAAATTGCCCTGAAATTCTACAACAAGAGGGCAATATAGACATTGAAAGGATCCATAGATCACCCTCTACACTAGACCCAGAAAAGACAACAACCAGGAATATAATAGCCAAATTCAAGAGCTTCCAAGTAAAAGAAAAAATCTTACAAGAAGCCAGAAAGAGACAATTCAAATATCAAGGAGCATCAATCAGGATCACACAGGATCTGGCAGCCTCCACGCTAAAAGACCGCAAGGCTTGGAACACAATATTCAGAAAGGCAAGAGAGCTGGGCCTTCAACCATGGATCAACTACCCATCAAAATTGACTATATACTTCCAGGGGAAAGTGTGGGCATTCAACAAAATTGAAGATTTCCAAGTATTTGCATAAAAAAGACCAGGACTAAATGGAAAGTTTGATATCCAACCATAAAAATCAAGAGAAACATGAAAAGGTAAATAAGTAACAGAGGGGAAAGAAAGAAAACTCATAATTTTTTTTTAAATTTGCCTCTTTAAGGACTTCAATAAGATCTAATTGTCTGTATTCTTATGTGGAGAAATGCTATGTATAATTCTCTGTAGTGAACTCTATTTGCTATTATAGTATTCACTATTATAGCAATCAGAAGAATAATTCATAGGGAGAGGACAGAATACTAAATGGTCTAAGATGACATGGGGTAGGAAAGAGGGGGGGTAAATAGTAGGGGACACCAAGAGAAACTTGAGTGAATAAGAAAAATAGGTTATTCTATTACACACAAAGAGGGCATGGGACTGTGTGACCCTGGGCAAGTCACTTGACCCCCATTGCCCACCCTTACCAATCTTCTTCCTATGAGACAATACACCGAAGTACAAGGGTTAAAAAAAAAGAGGGCATGGGAAGGGGAGGGGACAAATACTATTATAAGAAGGAGAGGAAGAGAGCATTAAGAGGTAATATTTAAACCTTACTCTCAGTGTAATCAACCTAGAGAGGGACGAGTAGCTATATTATCCATTGGGATATAAAAATCTATCTAACCCTTCTGAGAAAGTCACAAGGGATAAACCATGGGGAGCAGGGGAGTGGGGAGGTCAAAAAAGGGAGGGGAGAAGAAGGGGGAGGGAATTCATTTGGTCTTTAAAAATAAAAATAGGGGAATAATAAGGGAGGGGGTAGAAAGGGAAGTTAATCAAGGGAGGGGATAAGGGATACCGGCTCAAAGCAAACCACTGGTTTAAAAGAAAATAGTGTAAGAAGAAGGAGTAGAACTAGGGGAGGATACAAAAATGTTAGCGAATGCACAACTGATAATTATAACTCTGAATGTGAATGGGATGAACTCGCTCATAAAACGGAAGCAAATAGCAGAGTGGATTAAAAACCAAAATCCTACCATTTGTTGTCTACAAGAAACACATATGAGGCGGGTGGACATACACATGTTTAAGGTTAAGGACTTGAACAAAACCTTTTGGGCATCAAATGAGAAAAAGAAGGCAGGAGTGGCTATTATGATTTCTGACAAAGCCAAAATAAAAATAGATATGATTTAAAAAGACAGGGAAGGTCATTACATCCTGATTAAAGGCAGTATAAACAAAAAATACTGAGAAAATAATACTGCTCAATATGTACGATCAATAAGTACATGAGAAAGTATTCTAAATCTCTAATAATTAGAGAAATGCAAATCAAAACAACTCTGAGGTATCACCTCACACCTACCAGATTTGCTAAAATGAAAGAAGGAGAGAGTAATGAATGCTGGAGGGGATGTGGCATAATTGGGATATTAATGCATTGCTGGTGGAGTTGTGAACTGATCCAATCATTCTGGCTGGCAATTTGGAGCTATGTGCAAAGGGCTATAAAAGAATGCCTGCCCTTTGATCCAGCCATACCATTGTTGGGTTTGCACCCAAAAGAGGTCATAAATAAACAGACTTGTACGAAAATATTTATACCTGCGCTTTTTGTGGTGGCAAAGAACTGGAAAAGGAGGGTATGTCCTTCAATTGGGGAATGGCTGAACAAATTGTGGTATATGCTGGTGATGGAATACTATTGTGCTCAAAGGAATAATAAACTGGAGAAATTCCATGTCAACTGGAAAGACCTCCAGGAACTGATGCAGAGTGAAAGGAGCAGAGCCAGAAGAACATTGTACACAGAGACTGATATACTATGGTAAAATTGAATGTAATGGACTTCTGTACCAGCAGCAATGCAATGACACAGAACAGCTCTGAGAGATTTATGGTAAAGAACGCTACCCACATTCAGAGGAAGGACTGCAGGAGAGGAAACATATAAGAAAAACAACTGCTTTAATGCATGGGTTGATGAGGACATGATTGGGGATGTGGACTCAAAACTATCACACCAATGTAACTATCAACAATTTGGAAATAGGTCTTGATCAATGACACATGTTAAAACCAGTGGAAATGTGCATCGGCCATGGGTTTGGGGAGAATGGGAGGGGGTGAAGGGGAAAGTAGGAGCATGAATCATGTAACCATGTTAAAAATAAATGTTAATAAATGTTTTTAAAAGAGTATACATAATATCAGAGACTCCTTAATTTCAGCATCCTAAAACAAAATCCCAGGCATTTCACCCTAGTTAGAATAGCTCTACTTCTGAGTTCCATTTCAGATGAGTGGTTCTGCAATTCTGCAAATTACATCATGCCCTAAATGAAAGACATCGTTCATATTAAAATTTCAGAACAATAGAAATGGAGAGAGAATGGTCTTAAGAAGGCATCTAATCTGATCTCTTCAACTTTGGTGGTGGTCAATCATTTTCACTCATGTTTGACTCTTTTTGACTCCATCTAGAACAGTGGTTCCCAAACTTTTTTGGCCTACCGCCCCCTTTCCAGAAAAAAATATTACTTAGTACCCTGGAAATTATTTTTTTTAATTTTAATAGTAATTAATAGAAAAGATAAATGCACCTGTGGCCATCACTACCCTGCTGGATCACTGCAGCACCCACCAGGGGATGGTAGCACCCACTCTGGTAATCACTGATCTAGAGTTTTCTTGCCAAAGATACTGGAATGATTGGCCACTTCCTTTTCCAGCTCCTTTTACATTTAAGAAAACTGAGGCCATCAGGGTGAAGTAACTTGTAACTTGTCCAGAGTCACACAGCTAGTAAGTATTTGAAGTCAAATTTGAACTTGGAAAGACAATGTCTTTATGACAGGCCCTTTATCCACTTTGTCATCTAGCTCCCCACAGATGTCCATTTTACAGATGGACAAATTAAAATGCAAGGTGATTGTCATTTGCTCAAGGTCAAACAAGTAAGTATTGAAGGCAGGACTTGAGGCAAGACTTGAACCCCAGGCCTTTGACACAAGAGTCAGTGTGGAACCTAATGTATTCTCTCTCCTCAGAACATTTGCATCCTAAAAGATGCCAGCAAAATGCAAGGCTTACTTAGCCCAAAGGACAACATAGTTAATAGGGGGATTTAATGTATTCCAGAAAGTTATTTTCAGATCCTATTTTGTTTACTGAGGGTCCCCAACACCCATCATGTTCTATACCAGAGGGGGATTTCTCCTTCAAATCACCCCACACTAAGGTTATTCATGGTTTTTCTTTAAGGATTTTCAAGTCCTATTTTAAGAATTTGAACATGTCAACTCAAGTGATGTACTTTTCATAATGTGAACAAGAATCCCAATGTTTTTTCTGGTCCTCAAATAGCATTCTCAAGTCACTTGTAAGTATAGCTCCAGAGAAAGGATAGTTCAGAAAAAGAGTTAATAGCAGTTTTAACAGCTTTGCTAACTTAGCAAGAAGTGGATTTGGGTGGCAATTAGCAAGGTACTGGTAAGATCCAGCATGGCTAACTCCCCAGGGAACCAGCTTCAGCTAGGGAAAACTCCTTCATCTGACAGCTAGATAATAGAAGCAAAAAAAGACAGAGAAAAAGAATTGTCCTTTCATTCATCTACCTTTTTACCCACATAGAACATAAATATCATCCTCCTTTTCTGCTGTCCTTAGTTTTTCTTCTCAACTTCAGCATATTTTGAGCTTTAGTACTCCTGACACTATCTTTCTTTTTTTAAACCCTTACTTTCCATTTTAGAATTAATTCTATGTATTGGTTCCAAGGCAGAAGAGTGGAAAGGGCTAGGCAATGGGTGTGTCAAGTGACTTGCCCAGGGTCACACAGCTAGTTTCTGAGGTCTGATTTGAACTCGGGACTTTCTTCCTCTAGGCCTGGTTCTCAATCTACTGAGTCACCTAGATGCCCCCTCCATAGGATGTGGCCTCACTTTTTATTCATCCTCTCTAACTTGCTCTTGTTACAATTTTCTGTATGGATCTTTAAAAATCTCAAATGATACCCTCATTGCCTACCCTTACCACTCTTCTGTCTTGGAGTCAATACACAGTATTGACTCTAAGATGGAAGGTAAGGGTTTAAAAAAAAAAAAAATCTCAAATGATTTAGGACGTGTGGTCTAATGGATAGCATTATTTATTATCCAAGTAGACTATAACATAAAAGGTCATGGAGTGGTGTATGCTGAGTGTGAATAGAATATATCACTAACAATGATATGGACCAATGGAGGTAAGGTAGAAATATGGTTTTTTCTCAGCTGTTTTCTCTGTCAAGAATTATCTTTGCACTGGAAAAGATATAACAGCAACAACAAAAAAGGGTAATGGGCAATGGATACTCACCATGAGTAGGGAGGAAGTAAGAGGACATCTAGATGGCCCTGACTATGTCTATGAGTCATAGATGAGATATATACTAAAATCAAGAAAGAACTGATGAGTGGGATCAGTGAGCCAGTCAATGCTCTTCGACCATTGTGAAGAATATCAAAGGTTTCCTGGCATCAGATGAAGACAAAAGGTACTGCTTTTTTTTAAGGGAAAGAATAAGGACTTTAAAGTTCTTTCCAAGCTTCTTTTTTGAGCCTATTTCACCTCAAATGCCTTCATATACTCTATAGTCAAATCAAACTGGCCATTCAAATAGACCAATTCATCTCCCAACTCCAACACTTTTGCAAGGTTAGATTTCCAGTCCTAATTCCTGGAGTATTCTCCCTATTGATCTCTGTTTTTCTGACAATCTTTAGTTTCTTTCAAAGTTAAGCTCATCTATTACCTCTTATATGTGGCCTTTCTTTATCTCTCCAACCAGCAGATAATAACTCCCCAGCATAACTCTGCATTTATTTTTTATATGTTGACATGTATGTGTGTTGTTTCACTGGATAGAATGTAAACTTCTTAAGGAAAAGAATGAATTAATAATCTTAACTATATCCACTTTGTTCTACAATTCCCAGTTATTTGATTAATAATTTCTCAGATATAACCTTGAAAAACACTGAAAATTGTCACATGTAAATAAGTTAATTGACAAAAATGCTTACCAGTCATAGCCATTTTCAGCCAGGGCTTTTGTTTTTGAAAGAAGGGACTGTTGTCTTTTGGGAGTACTCAGAACAATCCATGTCCTTCTTATATCAAGACTTTTAGCTGATGGATAATGTTTCTTCTCAAGCTCATTTAATCAGTGATTCCCAAACAAATAATTTTTCTTCCCCTTTCATCAAAAAAAAAAGTACAAATACAAAAGGCCATCAATTTACTTTTATAGCAGCTAGGTGGTAGAGTACATAGTTATAAGACCCAGAGGCAACAAGACCTGAGTTTAAATCTTGCCTCAAATGTTTACACTGGACAATTCATTTAACCTCTCATTGCCTTAGTTTACTCATCTATAAAATGAGGACACTAATAATAGTATATACCTTGTAGAATCATAAGAATTAAAAGAGATAATATCTGGAATGCATTTTTCAAACCTTAATATATTATGTAAATGTTAGTTATTTTTAATCAAACATTAAAATCTACTAACATTCAACCACTCCATGACCTTTGATGCTATACTCTACTTGAAAGTTCTTCAGAGAGTAAAGTGTGGATCATTGTCTCTCATCCAAGAAATAATATCAGCAGACTATTGACATTAAAAAGATATTCCTTTGTTCCTAGCAGAACATTGGGGTTTGCACTTTCCTAAAACAAATCCGACCCGTTGGATTTATTAAATCCAATTTAATTCTGAGCCCAATTCTTTTTCAATTTTCAATGTCTATCATAAACAAAAAGGCAATTAAATATTCTCCTTCCATATCCCTACTTGCCTTGAGCATCAAATTCCCATTAGCCATTTGTGTGTATATATGTATAAATGAATATATATATAAATGTATGTATATGCACACATGCACACACATACCCAAATGGATGAGTTCTGCAGGTGATCCATCCACTTAATGCCACAATCTTTATGGCAGGTGTTATTCATTCACTTAGTTTATTTCCTTGAATTGCAAATGGTTAGGTCAAACTTTTTTGAATGGTGACAAATCTCTTCTAAGAGGCTCCATAATATCTCAGGGCAGGACCAAATCGGCACAATGTCATTCACAAACAGGGACATCTGGAGGACCCCATTCTGCTCTGGAGAAAGTGCTGAATTAACCTTTTTAAATTAATAATTTCTTTTGAATTTATAAATACAACTTGCCTCCCTGACATCTATTTTATATTTTAAGGTCTGAGAAAAAAGATACATTTCTAAAACTTAATGATAGATTATCTGGATGATTTTCATTAAGGGGTCTAGGAGGATCATGGTTTATATCCTTAGACAAGACTCAGAAGAGATTGTTCTTTGTACATAGTAAATTCTTAATATGTTTGTGAAATTCAATTCAATTCAAAGTGTCATGTGCATAAGAAAGAAGAAACACACCTATTTCACATTCAGTCAAAAAAAGCCCTCACACATTTGGATGCTTGCTTTCACTCTCTGAATTTGAAATCCAATAACATTTCTTTAGGGAAATTTCAATATTAGATAGTTAAATTGGAAGTATATTTCATTTCAACTCTCTCCTCTGAGAGCAAAGATGCTTTTGAGATGGAGACATGTTCTTTATTCCTTCTTTAGGAAGATAAGAGGATTTAGAAATACCCTTTAAGTTCTGTTCCTTCTATGCTCTTCCCCAGGAAGACATTCATCTTGCCCTGAACCTCCAATTCTTTCCTCTTCATTTGAATCACTATTGTGAGGAAGGAAATTCTAAGAACTGATAAATCCTATTAAAGACCAATTAACCACACTAGTAAAGTACAAGAATTAAAGGTGAGAATCATCCAGAGCAATGTAAAATAGCATGGAGGATATGAGCAAGCTGTAATACTTATCAAAGGAGGAACTGGGAAGAACTGGCATAAAACTGTTCCATCATTTTCAGTCATGTCTCACTCTTTGTGACCCCATTTGGAGTTTTCTTAGCAAAAATTCTGGAGTAGTTTGCCATTTATTTCTCCAGATCATTTTATAGATGAGGAAACCCAGGCAAACAGAGATAAGTGACTTGCCCACAGTCACATGATTGGTAAGTTTCTGAGGTCATATTTGAACTCAGGAAGATGAGTCTTCCTGACTCCAGACACAGCACTATATTCATTGGGATATCTGGCTGCCCATAACTGGCGCAAAGTATATCATCAAATAAATATATGATAAAAAATAACATAGGCTCGTCACATGGTTCTAGTGAGACATAGGATCCAGCAAAGTCTTTAAGAAGTCAGGGAAGGTGAAGGAAATTCCTGGTTCCTTGGGTAACCCTTTGGGATGAAGTTTGGAGCATGATTCTCATATAGATGAGAGTTATACAGGGTGGATAGATGTGGATGGGAATTGGTGTGCATCATTAAAGCAAAAATTCATTTTCATGAGATCACAGATCTATTCATACATTTGAGTGTAAAACACAAAAGGAAAGTGGATAATCTAAGTTGTTATTGCTTACCAATAGTGAAAAACCCAGAAGATTGTCTGGAACCCTCCATTATCACTGGAGAGACATGGAGGCAGGAAACCATGGGTTTAAATCTCACCTCCCCTCCAAAAATTATTATGGGATCCTGTAGAAGTCACCTTACTTCACCATGCTTCAATTTCTTCATCAGCCAAATAAGCGAGTTGAACTCATTGGACTTGGTCCCCTTCCATCTCTCAATATATGATCTTATGATCATAAAGGGCCTGACTGTGTTAGGTGGGAATAATTATACAGTCCAACATCCCAGAGTGGCACAATTCCCATCCTCTGGATCAATTCCATCCCGACTCACAAAATGTGAAATTGCCTTACAGCTTAGAAATGGAAGAAGCCTTGGCAATAATAATGATAACTCATTTGTGGAGTTTTTTTAGGATTTGCATAGAACTTCCTCACAAAAACTCTGTGAAATACATAGTACAAATATTTTTCTCATCCATCCCCTTGAGAAATGCTAGCTCTGACAGTCAAAATGATCGGGCCATGATAACAGAGCTACTAGATTAGTTGAGGTAGGTTTCAAAGTCAATTCCTCTGACTGTAAGTCCAGTTTGTACCAAGCTCCTAGGATATAAACTCCAGTCTAGAACTAGGGCTTTCATGTCTCTCAGATCAAGTTAATTCTTGGAAGACATCTCAATTAAGTACCCAGTAACTTATTGCCCTACTTAAGGTTTCACCTGAAAACTTCAAAAACTGGTTGTGTTTGCTTCCATCCAGGATTTAACCTGGAAACATCAATATCCAGCTTATGTCTAAGTCTCCCTTATAAAAAGGAAGGGGCTATTAATTCCCAATGAACCATTCAGATTAACAAAATATTGAATATTAAACAAGCTTTATTTAATGCATCAGAAAACAAGAAAGCTTCATACTTAAGACAATCAACAATTAAGATATTTCCCCTTTCTTTTCTTTATTAATTCTTGCTGTCTTGTGATATCATTAGCTTCTACTTGCCCAATTCTAGTCTTTAAAGACTGGTTTTCCACCATGATCTTTTGATTTTCCTTTTTGGTTTGGTCTATCCTGCTTTTCATGGCTTCCAGCAGATCATTTCTGGTCTTCAATTTGCTTATCATTTCATTTGATTTCTGGGCTTCTTTTTTCTAAATGGGAAATTCTGTCTTTTAAACTGTTTTTTTTCTTTTTGAACTATTTCCCACTTTTCTTGTGAATATTCTTCTATCTTTCTCATAATCTCAGATTATCACAGAGCTTGTGATCAATTTCAATTTTTTTGGAAGGTTTGGATGTGTTTACTTGTTTGTTGTCCTCTGCCGTCTCCTCTGTGGTCTGGATTTTTTTTCTCCATAAAAATTATCCAGGGTCAATGCCTTTCTCTTGTTCTTTTTGGTGGTTGAATATTGTATTTCTTGGGTGTTGCTGGCCATTGCTATACTGGTTTTTCCTTCCCTTCCCAGCCAGAAGTCTGAGTGAAGAGGGCAAGCTTTCTTTGTGTGGAGCTACTGAGCTGTTTTTGCCTGGGGTTATTATTTCAAGTCCCTGGACTTCCACTGTATGCTGCCTCTCTCTGCTCTATCTCCGTGCCCAAGGTCCACACTCTTCAACATCCTCGGGTCCCAAGTCTAGCTGCTCTCAGGATAAGTCCCTGATGTTCTTAGTCAGCTCCCAAGAATTTGGGATTGCCCCTCTCTCACTCTAATTCTGACACACTGGCTCTGACTCTGGGACCATAGGTGTGTTGGGGGTTTTGGTGGGAGCTATTTCATCCTCTTATAGCATGGAAATGCACAAATCTCAAGTACCTTCAATACTGCACCTACTGTGGAGCCCCTTCATTCATTTGAACTTGATTTTTTTGTCCTTTTGAGGCACTCTGTATGGGTCGGTGGTGAGGAGAGGAAGAGTCCTACCTCTACACTGCAACCATCTTAATCTGGAAGTCCCAGCAACACTAATTTCCCCTTTCCTCTATGGTGTTCCTGTGTCTTTTTATTTTAATTACCCTTACCTTTTGACTTAGAATTGATACTAAGTATTTATTTGAAGGCAGAAGAGAGATAAGGGCTAGACAACTGAAGTTAAATAACTTGTCTAGGGTCAAACAGGTATGAAGTATCTAAGACCAAATTTGAACCCAGGACCTTTAGTCCCTGGACCTGGGGTTCCATCCACTAAGCCACCTAGCTGCCCTTCCTGTGTCTTTTTTAAAGGTATAAATAGCTCCTGAGATGTCTTGTATTACCCTGCATTTCTCCATAAAGGGAAATGTTTGAGTTTTTCAGGCAACAAATCAACACCACTTTCATGTATACCTCTAGAATACCTTAAGTGAGAATTACATAAGCTTGTATGTACTTTCTCCTCCTCTCTACCTCTAGAATTCCATGAATCAGCTTATGTATCATCTCTTATTAGAGGCCTTTCTTGTTTTCTCCTCTTCCACTGTTAGCCTCTTGATAGTAATATTTCTTTGTTGTTTAGTCATTTTTCAGTCAAGTCTTATTCTTCATGACCCTTTTGGGATTTTCTTAGCAAAAAAAAAAGGGGGGAGTGGCTCCACATTTTTTTTCCTCCAGCTCATATTCCAGATGAGGAAACTGAAGCAAACAAGGTTAAGTGATTTGGAAGAACAAACGATCAAGAATATCAAGAGAACTAATGTAAAAAATGTGAAGGAAGGTGGCCTAGCAGTACCAGATATTAAACTATACTATAAAGCAGCAGTCATCAAAACAATATGGTACTGTCTAAGAGACAGAAGGGAGGATCAGTGGAATAGACTTGGGGTAAATGCCCTCAACAAGACAGTGTATGATAAGCCCAAAGAGCCCAGCTTTGGGGACAAAAACACACTATTTGACAAAAACTGCCAGGAAAATTGGAAAACAATATGAGAGAGATTAGGTTTAGATCATCAATACCTTACACCCTACACTAAGATAAATTTGGAATGGGTAAATGACTTAAATATATAGAAGGAAACTAAGTAAATTAGGTGAACATAGAATAGTATACCTTTCAGATCTATGGGAAAGGAAGGATTTTAAGACCAAGCAAGAGCTAGAGAATATCACAAAATGTAAAATGAATAATTTTGATTACATTAAATTGAAAAGATTTTGTACAAACAAAACCAACACAACCAAATTAGAAGGGAAACAAGGAACTGGAAGAACATTTTTATAACAAAACTCTCTGAAAAAGGTTTAATCTCCAAAATATATAAGGAACTAAATAAAATTTACAAAAAATCAAGCCATTCCCCAATTGACAAATGGTAAAGGGACATAAATAGGCAGTTTTCACATGATGAAATCAAAACTGTCAATAAGCACACAAAAAAGTGTTCTAAATCCTTCCTGATTAAAGAAATGCAAATTAAAACAACTCTGTTACACCTAGCAGACTGGTCAATATTGCAGCAAAGGAAAGTGATAAATGTTGGAGAGGATGTGGCAAAAGTGGGACATTAATACACTGCTGGTGGAGTTTTGAATTGGTTGAACCATTCTGGAGGGTAATTTGGAGCTATAGGCAAAGGGCTGTAAAAGAATGCCTACCCTTTGATTCAGGCATACCACTCCTAGGTTTTTATCCCAAAGAAATAATAAGGAAAAAAAGACTTGAACAAAAATATTTATAGCTGTGCTCTTTGTGGTAGCAAAAAATTGGAATCCATTGATTGGGGGATGGCTACACAAATTGTGGTATCTGGTGGTGATGGAATATTATTGTGCTGAGAGGAATACTGAACTGGAGGAATCCCATGTGAAATGGAAAGATCTCCATGAACTGATGCAGAGCAAAAGTAGCAGAACCAGGAGAACACTGTACATAGTGACTGATACATTATGACACAATCAAATGTAATAGACTTCTACTAGCAGCAATGCAATGACCTAAAACAATCCAGAGGAACTTATGAGAAAGAACACTGTCCACATCCACAGAAAGAACTGTGGGAACAGAAATGCATGAGAAAAATACATGATCGATCAAATGATTTGATATGTATGTGATTGGGTTTTTTAATGTTAAAAGTTCATTCTATTACAAATATGAATAACATGGAAATGAGCTTTGAACAATGATACATGTGTAACCCAGTGGAATTGCTTGTCAGCCCTTGGAAGGAAGCGGGGGGGGGGAGAATCATGAATCATGTAACCATGGAAAAATATTCTAAATAAATTTTTAAAAAGATTTAATGGAAGCCCCAACCTTTGGCGAAAAAGAAAACAATACCCAAAAAAGGGAAAAAAAGGAAAGAAAGATAGATGATAACTTTAGGAAACTGTAGGTTCAAGTGAAACATCTGCTGTTTTATTTTGATAAGGAAAATGGGATAACCTGGGCACATTTGTAATTGGCATAGTAGTCAGGAAATAGGGAATGGTGGTGAGATGACAATGTGCCACAAAATGCAAACTCCTTGAGGGTAAGGCCTATTTCTTTGTCTTGTCTCCCAGAATCTAGTACAAATTCTGGTCCATAGTAAGTTCTTAAGAAATGTTGAATGAAATTCAATGTTTTCAGTAATTCATCCTTTGACTCCAACATTATCTTTGCTTCTTAACCTCTTTGAGGTCTTAGGTTGGCTTAAAATCATCTGATTTGCAGTCATCAATTCCACCTCTCAATGATCTCACTATCATCAAGGGTTTTATTAACACAGAGAAGACCCAATGCCATTATAAGTTCAGCAAGGACCTAGCTGAGCCATTTTCCCTCATGTATCTCTCTACTGCATCCATCAACTGAAACATGAAGCCATTGGCAGACAAATGTAATTGAAGAGACATTACAATTGTTGACAGAGTGCTAGTGTCCACATTACTATAGTCATAATTCATGCAAAACAAAGGACTTTCTCAATCTTACCTAAACCTGATTAACCCAAGTGTTTCCATTAGGGGGCCTAACTCTGTCACTGTCCAGGCAGCAAGGGAATTCTAATTTTTTTTTAGCAGGAACATGAACTGGTAGGCTGATGAGACTGCACATTTTATCTAGCTGGGGTTACCCAGGAAAGAATGTATGGGTCCTAATAAGTTCTTCATAGTAGGGAGGAATGTGAGCTCTAAAAGAAAACAAATGAATATAGTGGATAGAGTGCTGAGCTGCAAATCCATAATATTTAGGTTCTAGCCTCACTTCTAACTCTTACAAGGTGTGTGACTTTAAAACTCTTTGAGTATCAGTCACCTTATAGTGATATTTGTGCCACTTAGCCACTAGCAATCACCAATTAAATCACATTTATTCCTTCCAGAATTAATTTAGTCTTGCCAAGTGTTGTATAATCATGGTGGTGTTGTAGAAATGTAAGCTGACTATAGAATATGGTAGTGCCCATCTATATGTGCTTTTTATTTGCTTTTGTGTAACCACAAAAGATTGTTCATCCTTCATGTTTGAAGATGATCAATACCATTAAAAGGTGATGTCTTGACTTGCACATGAATTGGATATAAGCATGGGAAAATTATACAATTGTTGGCCTCACTCTCTCCTCCAGAGCTATTGAAGTCCATTGGCAGGACAAAAGTCAAGATGATAGGCAGTTCAGGATCCAGGAGATGATTTTGGCATCTTCAATGTCTGATCAAGTTCTAAGCACAATGCCTAATTCTGCCACCTTCGTGGCCATTGGAAAAAATTGTTCTCAACCACCTATTCCACCAGAGCAGGTATTCTCATGCTTGGGATACACACCCACCTGACTCATTGATAGCTTTGAGGCCTGTCAGTTACACTTAACCTAGTGTAGTCCATCTGCTGAGACAGTTTTACCAGGGTGTAGCCACTGTGCATACTACAGCTTCTTAGAACCACAGGTGACTATGGGGTGAGAGCTGGACACCAAAGATAGATAAGCAGCCCAGAAAAGGGCTTAGCAAACCCCACACCAGAGGTATTAGTTCTCCTTGAATACACCCTACACCCCACTTCAACAAGATAAGGATTGTGTGGTTAGGATATGTCAGTAGCTATGCATCATGTAAAAGTCCTTGGATTCTAAATATGTCTCTGGTTCTGTCTCTTTTTAGTTGCCTATTGAGGGTATTTACAGTGACTCAAAGAAAAAAATGTCTTTGTAAAATTTAAAGCACCATGTCAATGTCTATTTTATTTCTGCTGCTTAGAGTGGCAAGGCTGGTGGTGCCAGAACAATACCAAGGGCCTAGAGGCAAAGGGAAGAGAGTAACAGGGTTGATTATCACAAGAGGAGTGACTTAGTTCTTTAATAAATAATAGAAATATGGACCATGGGATACAAGGAAGGAAGGAAGGAAGGAAGGAAGGAAGGAAGGAAGGAAGGAAGGAAGGAA
>NC_058131.1:17157585-17188050 GCF_016433145.1 Gracilinanus agilis | reverse complement strand
AAGAAAGAAAGAAAGAAAGAAAGAAAGAAAGAAAGAAAGAAAGAAAGAAAGAAAGAAAGAAAGAAAGAAAGAAAGAAAGAAAGAAAGAAAGAAAGAAAGAAAGAAAGAAAGAAAGAATCAGAGAGTTGGACTAGATATCCTATAAAGTCCCCTTCAGTTCAGACCTAGGTGATTTTATGTAAATCTCTTGTGTACATTTTATGTAAATCTCTTAGGAGATAGGCAGATATTAAAATGTGATCTTATGACAGTGAGAAGGGCACAGCTTCAGAGACATAAAATTCTGGGTCTAGACCTGCTATTATTTGGATAAGTAGGAGTTCTGGACTTAGAGACAGAAACTTCTGTATTAGAACCTTGCCCATGACATTGGTCATTTGTGTGACCTTGACCAAGTACTGACCTCTATGGTCCTTAGGTTCCTCATCTGTAAAATGATAGAGTTGGACTCTAGGGCCTCTGTGACCTCTCCTAGATTGAAATCTATGATTATATGATTCCAAATCACTTCTTCTCTCTGGAACTCAGTTTGCTTCATTGTAAAATGATGGGATTGGACTACATGACCTCTCAGATTGCTTCTTACTATACTCCTATGATCCAGTTTTCCTTTGATTTCACTAGTTTCACTGATTCAGTAAACAAATATCCCTCTTTGAAGCCCTTATTTTTGTTGTCAGCTACCATGTGTTAAAGGGATTTTCTTAACCTCTCCCTCTGTCTCTTTAAGAGGCAAGAGAGGGGTTTCTAGGTGGATCAGAGCTGACAGGAGTGCCAGGCAGGAGATGAGGGAGTGAAGGAAGGATTTTCAGTTGGCAGTTAGATCCAGATGCCTCTGAATCTCTAGCAAGCAGGAGGTCTGTCTCTGTCTTGGCTATTGGCAGTTTACTACTGACAGTTGGGTATAGAAACTGAATGAGTGAGTTTGTGAGTGGGGAATGTCTGTTTATTTAGAAAGATAGTTAGTAAATCAATTTAGGTAGTGTAGGTTAGATAGGCCTGTTCTGGCCAGGCAAGAAGCATCTCTCCTGAGAAGACAGTTAGAAGTAGGGTTTTAGAAATTTTCGTTAGTATTAAGAATTTAGGTATAGTCATAGGGTATTAGAAAAATAATCTCTCTTTCCTCCTTTCTATTTTCTATCTGTTCTTCTCAAATTAAATTGTTTTACAAACTGCTTTCCTCACTTTTGTCAAACTCCTACCATTTAACCCATACACATACTTCCTATCATTCTCACCAATATTTCTCTGAGGGCAGTCCCCTAATATAGCAACCATTTTCTCTATCAGAAAACAAATTGAAGCTTGGAGCAAAATATGATGAAGTTCTAATATTGAAGTTTAAACCAGAGCCTAAGATAACAAAAGAGAAAGAATGGAGAGAAAAAATGAGGGAGGGAGGGAGGGAGAGAGGAAGAGAGAGAGAGTGTGACAGAAACAGAGAAGGTCAGAGTCAGGAACAGAGAAGAGAGATAGGACTATATAGGCACAGAAGGAGGCAGTTCAAGATAAGATTATGAGAAACAAGAAGTTGGGAAAATCAAATGTGTTGAGTACACAGGACAGTGGAATCTAAGGTAAGGAGTTTGGACTCACTAATCTCTTTGATTCCAGCTCTAAATCTATGAGCAAATTAATCGGCTAATATGATTCTCCAAACACAGAAAAAGCTGTTCTTTTCATGAGAGATAAACTGTCCTCAGCATTTGCCAGGACTTTGCACCATTCTAGGAATTGGGCTCTGCAGGTATCTGTTCATGTTGATCCAGATCAGGCTACCTTTTCTATTCCTTAATGGAAGAGAAAAGAGAAAAGGTGAGGAGGGAAAAGGGGAAAGGAGGTAATGGGGGAGAGGAGAGGTCAGGAGGACAGGAGACTTTCACCCCAATTCTCACCTGAGTCTTCTTAAGGAAATAGAAGAAAGCTGATCCCAGTTTATTAAAAATGAAATAAATAAGCAGAGACTATAAGATCCTAAGATTTTTAAATTAGAAGGTAACTCATAGGATCTATGGATACAGAGGCTCAGAGATGGGGAGTGACCTACACAAGGACATAAGACTTGTTAGTGACAAAGCTGAGATACGAACCCAGGTGTCCTGCATCTCAAACCTTTCTTTGGTTCTTCTTAAATAAGGAGATTTTCCAAACAAATGAAAGAGAGGCCCCATTACTCTCTAGATAAATAAAACTGTTTTATATTAGCATGTACCTACTTCATCAGTTCTTGTAAAAGGTAATTACAGAATAGTTAATAAAAGTCATTTATAATCACTTCATTTTGTTTTATCCTTTAGAGTTTATAGCTTCTCTCATGCATGACCTGACTCCCAGAAAAGGTCATCAATCCTCATTGTTTCCTTTCATGTTTTGACCCCTTACAACAGGGCTTCTGACCCAACTACCTGACTAAAATTGCCCTGTCTAAGGTTACCAATGACTCTTAATGACTATATCCAGTCCATTTGACCTTATGTTTATGAATTGGTCATGTTTTACCCAAATAACCTCTTGGGCACTATCTCTTCCTGGGACTCCTTTCCCTCCATACTTCTTCTCTATGTCAATCATAACTGACATGAATCTTTTACTGCTCTCCAGTATTACTTTCTTCCTCCTCCAGAATTTCCCTATATTTATTTTGTTACATTTTGTGCAATATTTCATGTGTAAGCTGTCTCCTGGCAGAATAGAAGCTCCTTAAATAATGATAATAAGTAATATATGTATGTGTGCATGAATCTCATTTAGTCCACACTACGAGGCAATATAAGCAAATGAGATATTCTTATATATGTCTGTGTATTGTATATGTATATATGTGAATATATATGTACATAGAATTATGCATGTGCTTACTTACCTATATCATCTCAATGAGTCCACATGACCCTACTGTAATATAGGTGTATTAGTACTCCAATTTTACAGATGAGAAAAATGGGATTAAGAGAGATTAGGTGATTTTTCCAAAGTCACAAAGTTAGCATATCTTAATTTCAGATGCACAATCTGAGGTTTTACTGACTCTAAGACATGCATTATATTCACCACCCCATTGTATTTCAGGGAGTGTTTTATTTTCTTTTTTGTAACCCCAGACACTCCAACAAAATCTCTCTCACATAGTAGGCATTTTACAAGAGAGGATTGATTGAGTGACTGATTGAACTCCATTTCCTTTATTCCATCCCCTCTGCACACCAGTAATAACAATGCTTCAAAATAAATAATAATAGGGGGCAGCTAGGTAGCTCAGTGGATTGAGAGTCAGGCCTAGAGATAAAAGGTTCTGGGTTCAAATCTGACCTTAGATATTTTTCAACTGTGTGACCCTGGGCAAGTCACTTTATGCCCATCGCCTAGCCCTTACCACTCTTCTGCCTTGGGACCAATATACAGTATTGATTCCAATACAGAAGGTAAAGGTTTAAAAAAAACATACATACATGGATAGATAGATAGATAGATAGATAGATAGATAGATAGATAGATAGATAGATAGACAGACAGATAATAGCTCACTGAGAGTATCTTTTTTTTTGTACTGTTCCTTTATACACACACACACACACACACACACACACACACACACACACACACACACACACATATACTCTCTCTTTTTGTGATCTCATCATCTTCTGGTTAAGTTACCATTTCTATGAAGATGACTACTCCATGTAGACATCCAATCTTCAGTTCTCTCTTCTAAGGTACAGGCCAACAAAAATAATTGCCTTTTGGATGAGGTACAGTGAAATGGCCACTGGAATTTGAATTAAGGACCTGGATTTGAATGTGAGATATGTCCTTTACTATCTTTAGGTCACTAGAAAAGATTTACCTCTGAATGTGTTTCCAGATCTTTAGTCCACCATCTTGGCTCCCCCCCACCCCACCCAGCAGTCTCCTCATCTTTAGAATGAGTTAAATGGATTATATGGCTCCTGAACCCTTTCCAACTCTAGATCAATGGTCTTATGAGGTGAAAAAAAGAAGAAGCTAGTTATACTTGGCCTGTAAGATCCCTCCTGGATCTAGCCAGCTAGCTAGTTTGAGCATACATGATTCTATGACCACCACTTGAAATTCCCATAATCATCACTCAACTCATCCCAAATTTATTATACTTTCCGGAAATTCATTTTCCTTCCAAACTTCTCAATATATGTTGTAATGTTGTAAGCACCATCATTTTTTCAATCACTCCAATTCATTATCCTACAGCCATCTTCATCTCTTCCTTCTCTCTTGTCACTCCTTATATCCAGTTATCCTGGAAGCCAGCCAGCAGCTCCAGGGATCTGGGAAGGTGTACAGTTTAGGTGGGAAAGAAGAAAGTCAGAGACAGTGGATTGTGGAAGTTGTTCTGAGCACTTCCTGTGAAATTTTATTTTTTATACCTTTCTCTCACACAAATGCTGGGAAAATTTACATTTCAAAATCAAAACATAGAAGAACTCAAGGTTATACCAGTTACATAAGAGTTGGCACACCAAATGTATTTCTACATATAGACTATATCTAGGCTAAACAGTCTTCAAGGCTACCAAAACCCTACTTTATCTAAGTTTTATTTTAATAAAAAGAACCTTCAACATATTTCAAAAGTGGATTAAAGTATGAGAACTCTCAAATTTGGGGGGACAAGTCTAATGTGGGAAAGTAGTGAAGTGTGAGAATATTTTGGTTTATTCATACTGTGTCCTTCAAACTCTTGAGACAGAGAGAGAGAGAGAGAGAGAGAGAGAGAGAGAGAGAGAGAGAGAGAGAGGGAGATTAAAGCAGCTTATACTATTTTACTGAGGGTAAGATCTGTTAATTCATTAAATGCTGGTTTATTATAGAGTAATTAGAGGATTTCTATAAAAGGATTTTATATCTATACTACAAAACTTGAGGCTATCCTTAAAATATAGATTGTAATAATTTCAATAATAAAAAGTATTGATCAGAAGAGAGTCACAGAGAGGGGTCTGATTGGGTTATCCATCCATCCTATGGCCTGATCTTCAAACAACAAGGATTCATGTAGGACTCCGACATTTGCATTGACTTGATGGAAACCTAATGGGTACCCTTATTTCTCTGAGGGGCTCTCGTGCCTCTGGGGGGCTCCCGGCACAATTAGATGTCAATTCTTCCTCCAAACTCTCTCCTCCAAGCTCTCTCACACATCCAACCCCTTGTGCTTCACCCACATAGTCACCTTCTGGTTTTATTGCCTACTACCTGGACTATTAAAAGAGCCTGATTGATCTCCTTGCTCTCACACTTTCTTCTCTCTAATCTGTCTTCCCCTCAGCTATTAAAATGATATTCTTAAAACCAGAACTATTTGTGTCATTCCTCTATGACAAAAATAATCTTCAGCAGCTCTTAATTATCTAAGAAAAATTTCAATATCCTCATCCTGTCATTTGAAACCCTTGATAATATGGTGTTCATGCACAATTTCAGTCATGTTCCATTACAATACTTCACATGTTCCTATTGAACTAAACTGCTGACTATTTCCCCCTTGGAATGAGAGTTCCTTATGAACCAGTATTTTTCAGCATTCATACACATAGGTATAAATAAGAACTTGGAATCCAATGAGTCAATCCCCTTGTCATAAATAAGAAAACTGATCCATAAAGAATTAAATGACTTGCCTAAGTAAATGCCAGAAGTAGAATTTGAACCCATGTCTTCCTGACTCCAAGTCTAGCATGCTCTTCATTATGCCTCTCAATATCTTCCAGGTAATTTTTATTTAATTATTCTTTTGCCCCCAACAAGTTGTTGCTGCAATATTTATTTATTTATTATATGTGTATATATAAAAAATGGGTGTGTGCTTGTCTGTGTGTGTGTGTGTGTATGTGCTCTTTGGCAAAGGAGTTTTAGCAGAATAGAAGTTCCTTCAGGGCAAGGATCGTTTAAAGCTTTTTTGTACTCCTTTCATCAATAGAGGATTTGCTCATGTTAAGCACTCAATAAATTCATGTAGAACTGAAAGGAATTACAAAGTTCTCACATATTATCTTATTTATTCTGACCAACAGCCTGAGAGGTAAGTAATATGAGAAAAATGAACCCCATTTTATATATTACCTAACTAAATTTCAAATTGGTGAAGGAACCAGTCCAGAGTTATAGAGCTAGGCTATGGCAAAGGCAGAATTGCAATCCATGCTTCCTGATTCTAAAACAATTTTTCTTTTTCCTATATCACATTGCCATTCTCTTAATGACTCACAGAATTTCATCCAAAAATTAACAAATCTGTTCACCATTTCCTTTAGATCCAGATCTCTCCTGTCACATACTTACCCATCACCATTCATCTCCCACCTTGGTGCCTTTGCTCATGCTGTCCTCTATGCCTGTAATGCTTTCTCCTTATTTCTTTCTTTAAACACACACACACACACACACACACACACACACACACACACACAGCTTCTACTAACATCCCCAAAATGTATTCTATGTCTTCACATATATTTTGTGTACTTACATGTATGCATGTTCCTCCCAATTCAATGAAATATCCCTAAAGTCAGGGACTGTTTCATTTCCATATTTGTATTTCCATTACCTAGCACACTTCCTGGTACACAGCAAGGACATAATAAGTGCTTGTCAGTTATTAATTAAACAACTGATTATAAACTCCTTAAGGGGAAGGAATATTTCATTTGTGCGTTTATATCCCCAGCACTAACTCAGAGTAGGTGCTTAACATTTAATTTTTGAAAAGTTGTTGATACCTGTTGCTCTCTTAGCAACACAAAATGGTTCCTTGGGTCTCAAGTTCTTCAAATGAAATGCTACTTGCCTATCCTTGGCCCCTCTTTCAATTTGACTTATTTCTCAAATTTTCCCCAAAGGGAAATTTTAGAATTTTTTTAACTAGAGCTGTTCATTAGTCATTTGAGGTCAATTTTTGTCATTTTGAAAGATTACCTAAATGATAGGTCCAATCCCACAATGGAACAGATATCTAGCAAAGTAGTTAAAATAGTGGATTTCCCAAGTAATGATAGCACTAGAAACTCAATATGGGGCAATAGAGTGATATGGTAAGTAAAAAGAAAAGTATGATCTTTGCATGAAGAAAAAGATAAGATTTAGAGTGTCCATAAGAATGTGAACCACATCAATGAAAAACCTCAAGCACATGATATGGTAATCAGTTGAAGAAGCTTGGGAATTTTAATCCATAATAGGTAGAAAAGACTCAGTGGGAGATATAAAATCTGCTTTTGAAGGACTGCTAAAAGGGCACAGAAAAGGTTTCAGGCTTGGTCAGTTTCACTTCAATAGGTAGAAATCAGAGCAATGGGTAGAATTTGTCAAAGAGTAAGTTCAGAATTCTCTTAAAAATTATTAACAATTGAAGTAATAAAAATGTGAAATGGGCTACCTAAGGAAATGATGGGCTGTTCTTTGCATAGGAAAAGACTTAAAGCAAGGAGATCACACTACTTTTAAATAAACAAGGTTTATCTTTGCTGGACAAGGCTACCTGCCCCCATTTAATTCTACTCACAATTATTTCTAAGTATGAGGAATGAAAAATAAATAGTTCTTGCCTTCAGGGAACTCCTGTTCTACAGGGGATAGGAGATAAATTGCATATTTATAGATATGTAACTAATACACGTGTAATATGTACATATGTAATATACATGTATGAACATTTATATGTAAAATACTGCCAGGAAAAGCACTAACAATGGAAGAATTATATAAATGTCTCATGTAGGACACTGCATTTAAACTGCCCCTTCAATGGAAATAGGTACCAAGAGGCAGAAGTCAGTCAGAAGAGAATTCTAGGCATTGGGTATGATCTATATATGCAAAGGTAAGGAAAGTAAAGGAAAATGTTCTGTGCAGATAATGGCAAGTAGGATAGTTTTCCTGGTGTGCAGACAGCCCTGAGGTGGTTGAAAAAAAAGTTTAATTCCAAAGACAATTTATATTTTATCCTAGATCCAAAAGGGAGCCACTGAAGCTTCTTGAGTGGGGGACTAATGCTAATACAGAATTTGTGGAAAGGGTATTTTGGAGGTGGGAAATAATGGAGGCTGGAGGCAAGGTGTGGAAACCCCTAAATAGAAAGGTCAAGATATCCTTCAAGTCATCAGTTCAAGAAAGAAATAAACCTTCTCCCCAAAGTCTGATTTTAAAAGTTTTTGCTGCTAAGGTCCCTCCTCAAAATGAAGCAAGTATTTAAAATGCAAACTAACTATCTCTGAATCTCAAGCCCATCTTTGTGCAAAACACTTAAGAAAATAAATTGGCATGAGGAAAGATCCAGGACTATTAAATTGCATATATTTGCACATTATGCCACAGTCGTCAAGTTCAATAACTTGGATATAATTCAAGTTCTTTCTTTTGGCAGATATGGAACTGACCACTCAGGGAATTAGTTCACATCATCACCAAATCATTGTGTTGGAAAGAACCTTAACAACCAACTAGACTATTCTGTACTTGAAGAAACTTTTCTCTTATGTCCCAACAAGAGGCCTTGTAGTCCCTGATTCCAATCTCTAATGAAGAAGAACCCATTGTTCCCCTAGGGAGTCCATTCTATTTTAAGAAAGCTCTAATTGTTATGTCTTTTTTGTTTTCTTTTCCCTGATATCAAGTCATCGTCATCATCTTTATCAACATGTGATCATTGTCATCAGAACCATCAATAATAACTAGGATTTATGCAGGATTTGCAACTATTTGATATTCACAATAACCACGTTAGGTAGATGCTATTATTATCCCCATTTTACAGATGCAAAAGCTAAAGTTGATTTCTCCAGGGTCACATAGCTGGAAAAGGCCTGAGCCAAAATTTAAACTCAAGTCTTCTTGACTACAAATCTAGCTCTTTATTCCATTGCACCATCATAGCTGCAACTTCCATCCATTACTACTCATTCTGTCATCTGGGATCAAATAAATCAAGCTTAATCTCTATTCTATATACTAAAAGGTAGTCATTATACTGCCACCCCCACCCCCTGCTGGGATATTCTCCTGGAGAGAGAACATCATTTGTCCCTTCAACTTATCCTCCTTTGGCATGAGCTCAATGCTCTTCATCTTCTCTAGTTCCTCTTCTCTGGATATTCTTCACTTTATCTATTTCTTTCCTAAACAGTGACTCCTTGAACTGATCACAATACTCTATATGTTGCATGATCAGGCTAAAAGAAAGCAGAACTATCACCTTTCTCATTCTGGACACCATATTCCTAATTTGTCTGAGGATCCTGTTACCTTCAATGTTTGCCAGATGACTCTGTTGATTCATTTCTCTCTACTTCAGTGAAAATGTCCTGTAAATACTAGGCATTGTTATTTCAGGCTTCAACCTGAATCAGCATCGACCTTGATCTGTCAGGAGATTGGTTCTGAGAGTTTCAGTGCCAGCAATGGAGTGATAGAAAGAGAAGTGACTTTGGAATGAAGAGAATTGGCATGAATTGAAGTCCTTCACCATCCAGGTCACTCTCCTTTGGAATGCCCTCCAGTTTTAACAGTGTCTTTCCACCACTACAATTCTTAGTCCTGGACACAATCATGGAGATCAATTCTAACTAGGCTAGAGACAGGACTACCACCATCTTCTAATTTCTCAATGCTTTGCCTTATTTAATGACATTATGAATATTATGAATATTATGAATAATTATATATGAATATAATATTATGAATATTATGAATAATGATATTAGAAGAATTCCAAATGCCATACCAGCAAGTAGCCTTTAAGGCAGTGGTTCCCAAATTTTTTGGCCTACCGCCCCCTTTCCAGAAAAAATATTACTTAGCCCCCTGGAAATTAAATTTTTTTTAAATTTAATAGCAATTAATAGGAAAGATAAATGCAACTGTGGCCATCACTGCCCCACTGGATCACTGCAGCACCCACCAGGGGGTGGTTGTGCCCACTTTGGGAATCACTGCTCTAAGGTGTTGTTGATGTTTTAAGTAGTCAATTCCCTGTGTCTACGTATGGAGGTTTCACTCAGTAGACTGTAAATTGGGTATTTCCATTCCCCCATTGCCCACCTTGGTTCCAGGTGTATGTTCAGTGGATGCAGAAGGAATGCACACTGGTTTCAATATTAATCTGTGCAAATTATTACAAGGAAGGAAAAATCTGCAAGTATGATCATGTAATGCATTACAGAGTTAGTAAAGCATGGCTATTGCCACAATGACATGCATAGCATCATTGGGGAATGAGCTCTCTCATTAAAGTTAGTTTTCTAGATAACTGAAGCTCATTTATAATTAGGTGGAGCTGTATATAGTTTGGGATTTAGAATTAATAAATCTTGAATTCAAATACTGTCTCAAGTACCTCTAAATTGTAAGACCCTGGATAAGTCACTTAACCTCTCTCAATCTCAGATTCCTCATCTGCAAAATGAAGATAATGATAGCACCTACCTCACAGGGCTGTTGTGAGGATCAAATGAGATACTATATTCAAAGTACTCTGCAAACCATAAAGTAATATATAAATACTGACTATTATTATAATTAGCATAATGCCTCTTATTTGCATAATGTCTAGTCAGCAAGTGTCTATGATGTGCCTACTAGGTGCTAAGCACTGAGCTAAGAACTGGGGATACAAGGAAAAGAAAAATAGCCTGTACCTCAAGAAGCTCATATGCTAATGAGGAGAAAATAGACAAAATTTAAATAACAAGGTACATATAAGATATGTTCAGGGGTGCTAGAATGGAACCTCAAAGGGAAAGGTACCTGCAGTTCATGAAATATCTCCCTGGAAGAAGGTGGGTTTGGAGATCAGGACTGAAGAAATCTAGTAGACAAAGGTAAGGAGGGAAAGCATTCCAGGCATAAGAGATGAGACACAAAAATGTCAGAAGTGCCATGGGGAACAGTAAGTAGACTAGTGTTACCGAATCATAAAGGATATGGAAGGGAGCAAAGTATAAGAAAACTGGAAAGGTAGGAAGGGGCACAGACATGAAGATCTTGAAGTGACAAACAGAGGGCATAATCCTCAAGTTAATGGAGAGTCAATCAGGTTTTTAAGGAATATCACAAAATCAGAGCTATTCTTTTTCAAAAAGCCTCTGGCTAAGAAATGGAAAGTATGCAGACTAGAGAGCAAAAAAGACTTAAATCATTGAGACTATTAGAGGGCATATATAATAGTGCAGGTGAAAGATGGTAAGGATCTGAACTAAGATGGGGACTAATATTGAGAAGGAATATATAGGAGGGATCTTGTGAAGGCAGAAAGGATAGGTTTGGGTGGTGCATTAGATGTTTGGGATAAGTGAAGCTGAGAAGTCAAGGATGAGAGCAAGGTCATGAGCCTGAGGTACGGGAGATGATGGTGTTCTCAGCCATAATAAGGAATCGGTCCATCAGTGATCTCACTCCAAGGGATCTAGCCTAAATTGAAATGGAGAATTTTTGTTCAAGCCAAGTTTTATTAAAGGGAAGAGCAGAGCATTTCTGCCTTTCTTTACTCTCTTTCCATTGACCATGGAGTATTAGAGTATTAGAATATTAGAGTATTAGAGAGAAAGGTCCAACAGGAGACAATGCATTCAATCTGTAGCCAAGAAAGATACATGAAGGTCAAACATTAATAGTCAGTTTGTCAACATTTACTAAGGGCCTACAGTGAGCCAGGAAGCACTGTAGATTCAGTAAAAGGCAAAAGACAATCCTTATTCTCAACAAATTCCCAATCTAATGTGAGCTAACAAATATGTATAGATAAACCATAGATAGAATAAATAGGAAATAATTAAGTGAGGGAAGGAACTAGGATTAAGTTGGGAAAGTCTTCAGATAGAAGATAGGATTTTAGTTGAAATGTGAAAGAAACTATGATGAGTGAGAGCATTTCAGAAATGAGGGTCAGCCAGAGAATATGCCCAGAGTTAAGAGATAGAATTTGGTCACAGAGAAAGTGTCCAATGTTCCTGGTATGTGACAGAGAGTAAGGAGTAAGAAGATTGAAAAGGTGGTGGGAGGTTATATTTGAATAACCAAGGAGGGCAATCCTGGAGATGATAGCCACTGGATTTTCCTGAGTAGGGGAGGAGATGGTTGTATTCGAGCTTCAGGAAAATCACTTTAGGAGCTGAATGGAGGATAGAATGGTGTGAGTGGAGCTTTGAGACAAATAGACCAACAAACAGGCTATTATAATAGTCCAAGAGTGAAGTGATGAGAGTCTGCACAGATATAGTAGCAGTATCAGACAAGAGAAGTTGAAATATTTAAGAGATATTGTAAAAATGATAAAAAAAAAAACAGGCCCTAGCACTAGATTGGATATGTAATGCAAAGATGCAACAGAGGCTTTTGCTCTTGCAGGGAGTCAAATGAAAACTGCCCTGGCAGTTAAACCTTAGAATCCTGACAAACAATCAGTTGGAACCTGAGGTTTGAAGAGAGCAGAAGGTCCAACTGAGGCTCTGCTTTTGGGTTTCGGCTTGGCTTTGCCCTGTGCTTTTGTCTCTGGACAATTTGAACCTAGCTAATTTCTCCGGACCTCTCCCTGACTTCTCCATATTACATCCCTGTTACCCTTCCTGTGTTTTCCCTGTGGGCTCTTGGAGGAAGGATGGCTTTTGGGTTTTAGTGATTAGACTTTGTGGGTTTAGTTTACCTATAGGCAAGTAGGACATCCTTGAATCAAACTACCCCTCATTTTATTGATTTAGTATACACTCTACTTTAAAAGCAGCCAAATCTTTCCTGGCTGGGAGGGCAGGCTCTCTCTCAGTCTAGCCCACTCCTGTGACCCTCTCCCATCTTGAGTTTCTCCCTAGAGGCTGTCAGAAAACCCTATACCTTTCTCTCCCTTCTGGCTAACCCTGAATATTAATAAAACCCCTTGTTTGAATATTAATCAAGCCCTCTTGTCAATCATTGTGTCAAAGATTAGGTATGGGTTGAAGAAGGAAGGAATTATTTTCTTTTATTTTCTGAGGGAACTGGAGGCATCCATCTTGGGAGGAAGCCCTTACCCAAGACTTCCTCCTGAACCCATCAGTTTCACTGACAGGAAGGAGCCCTTCGACTCCTCCCTGGGGAGACTTGAGAAACTGACAAGAAAAGCCCTCAAGGCAGATTTAAACCATTTCTGATTGGCCCAATTCCTTGGGTCTATAGAGATACCCTTCCTTTCTTTGAAGGGTTCAGCCTATTTTCCCAGTATCCTCTGTCTCTAGTCTGCATGTCTAGCCTGTTTAAGCTGCTTCTCCTGAACTACCCTACCTATTCCCTTACCATCCAATATATTACCTCATTCATTCCTTCCCTAAACTCAGGCATCCCTTTCATTCCTTTCCATATCACCTCATTCACCTTTATCCTCTCCCTTTAACCAAAGATTAAGATATCACCTCCAACTTTATTGATAACATTAATGAAGAGTGACAAAGAGCAAAGAATCAAAGAGGACATCTAGGTTACAATTCAGAAGGTCTGAGAGGATGGATGGTGGTGCCATCAACATGATACAGAAAAGTATAGATATTGACAGATGTGAAAAAAAGAAGAAAGAAAAAGAAAACACTAGTCACCTCAAGGAGAAAGTTACTTCAATCTATAGGATTTCATGAACTAGTGATTAATTCTGTTTACAAACTCAAGAAAGAACTTGTAGTAACTAAAATAAAATGAGTTTACATTTTGGCCACATGTTCTCTATATGTATGATTCAGTACCATCAAATGCTAAGTTTAAATCCACTTTTACCCTGGAATATGTGTATACATGCTTTGGACTTTGAGAAGAGGGAAAACATTTTGTACTGACTGTTCTTATAAAGCCACCTTATAAAATATCCCTGTTTGAAATGCCAGTTGAAGCTACCAGATGATTTTCAATGGGAATCACATTGATGGGGGGGAAAGGGCGGGGTTGAATGACATTAATAGAAAACTAAAGCCCTTCATGGTTGCTTGATAATATAATCTTCAGGATACAAATTAGAAGGGTAAGCCCAGAGAGAGTGCTCTACTCTGAGAGCTCATTGTATACATAGTGTACAACACATTATACTTGGCGCGTTATTATTTGTGGATTTTATTTGGAAAAGAAAATCTGCCTTCTTTTGTTTTTACTTATGTCATGTGCAATTCCAAATAGAACCACACCCCCTTTCTGACTCAGATATACTTAAAACAAAGGTTTTTTTTTAACTATCCCTGAGTGAATAACACTTCACCCATGTCTGGCTGCATATGTAACATTCCACTTGCATTGCTACACACCAACGCAGGAAGAGAGGTGCATTTTCTCTTCAGTTCTCCTGGATTCAATTCAAAGATTCTTCAAATATTCTAAGCTGGCACGTTATAATTACAGAGAGTTCAGTCTGGTTTTGTTTTTATTCTTTCCATTGTTTATTACTTCTGCTAACTAGGGATGTGGAAAAATGGAGATACTAATATGAGGAGTGGAATATCTTGGTCAATAGTTATAGTCATTTTTCTAATTGTTAAGCATAATTACAAATTCAAAATTTATTTCTTGAATATTTGGGCCAGTTTGCTGTTCCACCAGCAAAATATTACAACCCTGTATTTCTACAGTCCATTTGGTGTCAGTTATTGCCATCTTTTATCACCATTGCCATTTTGCTGAAGCCTGAATTTCCATTTACCTTATTAAAAGTGGTTGGCATCATTCTTTTATTTAGTTGTTAGTGGTTTGTGATTTTCATTTTGTGAACTGTTCGATCATCTCCTGTAACCACTTATCTATTGGAAAAAAATGTGGATTCATGATCTCATTAGTGTGAATAAGAGACATCTCCTCTATACTTTTCCATTCTATTCAACCCTGCTATACCTTTCTATAAATGGTCCAAAATATTTCTCTGGTACTTTATTAAGGGTATTTTTTTCTCTAGGTATTTTATTAAGAATAATAACATTTTACAGGCCTAGAGACAGGAGGTCCTAGGTTCAAACCCGGCCTCAGCCACTTCCCAGCTGTGTGACCCTGGGCAAGTCACTTGACCCCCATTGCCCACCCTTACCACTCTTCCACCTATGACACAATACACCGAAGTACAAGGGTTTAAAAAAAAAAGAATAATGACATTTTAGTGCCATACCTATCAAACTACCGAGAAACATTTTTACTGAATTAGAAAAAATATAACAAAGTTCATTTGGAAGAACAAAAGATCAAGAATATCAAGGGAAATAATGAAAAAAAATGTGAAGGAAGGTGGCCTAGCAGTACCATATCTTAAACTATACTATAAAGTAGCAGTCATCAAAACAATATGGTACTGTCTAAGAAACAGAAGAGAGGATCAATGGAATAGCCTTGGGATAAATGACCTCAACAAGATAGTATACGATAAACCTACAGATCCCAGCTTTTGGGACAAAAAAAAAATTTGACAAAAACTACTGGGAAATTTGGAAAAGGGTATGGGAGAGATTAGGTTTAGGTCAACATCTCACACCCTACACCAAGATAAATTCAGAATGCGTAAATGACTTAAATATAAAGAAGGGAACTATAAGTAAATTAGGTGAACCCAGAATAGAATAACTATCAGATATATGGGAAAGGAAAGAATTTAAGACCAAGCAAGAGATAGAGAATAACACAAAATATAAAATGAATAATTTTGATTACATTAAATTAAAAAGGTTTTGTACAAACAAAACCAATGCAACCAAAATTAGAAGGGAAGCAACAAATTGGGAAAAAATATTTGTAACAAAACCATCTGACAAATGTCTAATTACTCAAATTTTTAAGGAGATAAATCAATTGTACAAAAAATCAAGCCATTTCCCAATTGATAAATGGGCAAGGGACATGAACAGGCAATTTTCAGATAAAAAAAATCAAAACTATCAACCAACACATGAAAAAATGTTCTAAATCTCTCGTAATTAGAGAAATGCAAATCAAAACAACTCTGAGGTACCACCTTATACCTAGAATACTGGCCAATATGGCAGCAAAGGAAAGTAATAAATGTTGGAGGGAATATGGCAAAATTGGGATACTAATGCATTGTTGGTGGAGTTGTGAATTGATCCAACCATTCTGGAAGGCAATTTGGAACTATGTCCAAAGAGCTTTAAATGACTGCCTGCCCTTTGATCCAGCCATACCATTTCTGGGTTTGTACCCCAAAGAGAGTACAAAAATATTTATAGCTGCACTCTTTGTGATGACAAAAAATTGGAAAATGAGAGGATGCCCTTTGATTGAGGAATGGCTGAACACATTATGGAGGTGCAGCATGAAATGACAACATTGTACACAGAGACAGATACAGTGTTGCACAATCGAATGTAATGGACTTCTCCACTAGCAGTAATGCAATGATCCAGGACAAATCTGAGAAACTTATGAGAAAGATGCTAACCACATCCAGAGAAAGAGCTGTGGGAGTAGAAACACAGAAGAAAAACATTTGTTTGGTCACATGGTTCATTGGGGATATTATTGGGGATGTAGACTCTAAATGGTAAAATTATTGCAAATATTAATAATATAGAAATAGGTCTTGATCAATGATACATGCAAAACCCAGTGGAATTGCTCATAGGCTATGGGAATGGGGAGGGAGGAGCAGAGGAAAAGAACATGAATCATATAACTATGGAAAAAATATTCTAAATTAATTAAATAAATAAATGAAGGGTTTTTTTTTAAAGAATAATAACATTTATATAGCATGTTTATGTCTAAAAGAATTTCCCCAGGGGGCAGCTGGGTAGCTCAGTGGATTGAGAGCCAGGCCTAGAGACAGGAGGTCCTAGGTTCAAATCCGGCCTCAAGACACTTCCCAGCTGTGTGACCCTGGGCAAGTCACTTGACCCCCATTGCCTACCCTTACCAATCTTCCACCTATAAAGTCAATACACAGAAGTTAAGGGTTTAAAATTAAAAAATTAAAAAAATTAAAAAATTAAAATTAAAAGAATTTCCCTCACAACTCTTAAGTTTTTCCTATCCTACAACAGAGGAATCTGAGATTCGCAGATTTTTATAATTCACATGATTAATAATAGTGCTTAGATTTGTACAATACTATAATATTTGTCAAGTATCGTGCTAGTATTATGTTATTTGATTGTCAAAACAGCCCTATTAGGTAAGTATTGTTATTGTCCAAATCTTATTGGCTAGGAAAATTAACAAGAATAAGTTAAATGACTTGTCTAGGACCTGAGACACAGCAAGCATCTGAGGTAGGATTTGAATTCACAGCTTGAATCCAGCATCCTACTTACTAAGCCGCCTCAAATTAAGAAGCAATAGACCTTGAACTTTAAGACAGGTACGGGGACATATTCCCTCTGTACATTACATTGTGCTATAAAAGAGAATAAAACTTTTTAAAGTAATTTTTTAAAGAAGTCATTCTCTACTCCATGGCATACTTCTGGGATATAAAAGAGCGCTGAATCTGAATTTCAAGAATTTTGAGAATCTGAATTTCAAAAGACCTGGAACCAATCTTAAGGCACCAAAATTTGTCAACTATGTAACTTTAAGTAAGGCCATCTCTTTGGGCCTCATTTTTCTTCTTTATTAAAGGATGTTGTAAATATCTAAATATATATAATCTGACCATTTCCAAGGCCTTTTTAGGAATAAATATTATGACCCTAAGTGCAATTTTCCCATTAATTATATTTTATGAAAAATCCCTTAAAAATATATTACTTCCATCACTGCACATAGCCAACTAACATATTTTTGATGACTTGAAGGCATCATTATGAATGCCAAATATCATAGTTCGCTATAATGTTGGTTTACTCTTGAGAACTACTTTGGTACATAGAACTCTTGGCTGCAATTTCAAATGGCCAATGATAACTGTAGTTTTCAAGTTTTTAAATATTTTCTTATGCTTTTTCTGTCTCTCTTGATTCAGCTGTCATTTCTTGCTGTTGTCATCATACTTATCTCTACTAGTATGACCAACTTTCTTCTTTTAGTCTTCTGTAACTTTGACAATAAGATTATCAAATTGGTTAGGATTGCATGCAAAATAAGAAAAGCTTGGCAAGAGATTATGGAAATCATTCTTTTGAGTAAAGTAAGGTTGTATGGACTTTGTGACAATTGCTAGAGCTTCTTAGACTTTTGTTTTTACTCATGGAGGAAATTGTGAATGACAGAATTCAGACAGGAAAAGAACCTCAGAGACAATCTAGTCTGACTTAATTATTTTACATATGAGGAAATTTAATCCAAGAAAAATTAAATTAATGGCCTATAATCTCACAAAAGGTCCAGAGCTGGTACTCAAATCTAGGTTTTCCATCTTGAAATGTAATTCACCCTCCACTAAATCACACTTTTTTTTTCTATATTCCCCCAAACAGAAGCTATTTGGGTCTTTTGGGGAACTTTTAACTGCTATCGTCCCTTCATGCAGGAAGTATATTGAGAATTAGCTCCTGGGGTCTTACATTTTATTTCTGTATTTTATTAAGTGCCGTAGGCCTGCTATTCTTTCCAAGCAAGTGTAGTCCTCAGTTCCAGAGATTTTCAAATAGTGGGTGTTGGACATGGGAAGGCTCTATATGAATGACTGTAGCATCCACTGCAGATTGTTACCATCTGTAAAACTTGGCAGATTGGGAAAGAGAATGGAGATGTTTCATAATGCAAGAACAAACCACCCTTGCTGGCTGGTAATTTCTATCTTTTTTTTAAGCTCCTTAGAAGAACCATCACTGAAAGATCCCAGGGTTGGAAGGGATGTCAGGTAACGTCTATTTCAAAATGAACAAGAATCCTTTACAACATAGCAGTAAAGTGTTCATAGAGTCTCTCCCTGAAGTCCTCTTAGGATAGGGATCTCACTACCATGAAAGGTGACCCATTTCACTTTGCAGTAGTTCTCATTGTTAGAAAGGGCTTTCTTGTTCTCCTTTGGAATCAAAATGTAGAAGAATTACTTGAGATTCAATGGTCTCAAACTCAACTGGAAATGAGAGCCTTTAATCCATACATAAGAATCCCTGGGAACCACATATTGACAGTTTTGAAATATGATATGATTAAAGTTTTCTTTTCATTTGTTTTGATAAATATTTCATAATTATATTTTATCTTGCTTCAGACAGGCAAGAATGTGGTCGGGTATATATGATCCACTTACCACCTCTGCTTTAGAGCCACGCTATTCTGTTTCTTATTCCACAAATGCACACTACATTTTCCTTATTGTTGTCTTTGTTCAACAGAAAATGCTAACCTGGCTTCTGTGCTTCCTTATCCAAATTTTCATGCCTGAGCCCTGATTCCCTGTCCCCTGAGGAGGCTTTAGACCACTCTAATCAAGAGGGATGCTTCACTCTAAATCTCCTGGGAACACAGATTCTCCACCTCTCCATTCATATTTGCTACAATGAATGAACATTTCAATAATAGTGAATTTTACCCAATTGTTTTTAACACGGCATAGTATGGTAGAAAGATCATCAGACTAGGATATAGGTGAGACTTGGGTTTGAATCCTGCCCTTTACAATAAACTACATGGCATAAGATTTCACAACTTTAAAATGAAAATGTTTGATTCAGTGACCTCAAATATCCCTGTCAGCTCTAAATATATGATGCTATGATCCTATAGCAATGGACAGATCACTTTATCTCTATGATCTACACTTTTCTTTCTATGAAAAAATAATAAGAACATGCCATATTACGCTGAAGTGAGCAAATAATTATTTATAAAATAAGGGGACTCGGATGTTTCTAAGGTCTCTTCAAACTCTAGTCCAAAAATCTTAATATTTTCTGAATGGTTTGAACCCCTTACACAGTCTGATGAAACTTACGAGACCCTTTCTTAGATAAATGTTTATAAATGAATGCAATGAAACTCATTGTGTTATGAAATAAATCAATTGTATAAATCAGTGATGGGCAAACTATGGACCCCTGAAATGCTCTATCCCACCATGGACATTATTCCTAATCTGATGAATACAATGAGTAGGATACAATACAGTGAAACTTTGAAAGAGTTTCTTTAGAAACAGACTGACAGATGAGCATTTCCTTTCCTTTGGCCCCCTCTTTAAAAAGTTTGCCCATCACTGATGTAAATGAATTATTAAAATATTTTAAAAATGAGTTCATGGACCCATTCTCTAGATCTATGGGTTGGTGACAAAATATCATTTATGCTGCACTTTAAGATTTTCAAAGCTTTTTACATATACCTCATGTGATCTTATGATAATATGTAAGGATGAACATAAGTATATGTGTTAATAAAGTAGAAATGGAAATAATTATTTCACAGAAGTTCTTTGTGCCATCTTAGTGCAAAGGAAAAAATGTGGTCATCTACACAAAGGAATTTGAAAACCTCAAAATACTATAAAACTGTTAGTCCATCCTGGAGTTGGGAAGACTGAGTTCGAATTTAGCCTTAGACACTTACTAGCTGTGTGGCCTTGGGCAAATTACAACCTTGTTTGTCTCATTTTACTTATTGGTAAATAAGCTGGAAAAGGAAGAAGCAAACCACTCCAGTATCTTTGACAAGAAAACCCCAGTGGAGTCAAGAAGAGTCAGACACAACTAAATGACAGAACAACAAAAAAATGACTTTTTTCAGGGTTGAAAATGACTGAGATAGAAATTCCTACCACACTCTTCAATATATTCTTGGCCCTGGTCCTGGCTTTTGGACTTTAAACCACAGATCTATTCCCCAGTATCTAAATTTTATCTTGTCCTTCAATAGAATGGAAACTTCCTGAAGGCAGAGACTTCTCCATTTTTCGTCTTTTTTTCCTTAGGACCTAGCACAGTGCCAGACACTAAGAAGTACGTAATGAAAACTTATTTATTGATTTGTGGACTGATTGGCAGATTAAACGAACAAATAATAATAATAAACAGAGGAAGAAATGAGCAAATAAAAACATAAACAAATAATGACATTTCCAGATTCTTTGAAGATCAGGGAAGGATGTTCTGAGTGGAGTCATTACAGTATTGAAAACTAAAGGGACAACTATATATTCCACTTCTGAAAAATAATAGCTCTGGTTTTTTATTTATTATTTTTTTTAGAAAATGAGTACCATTTATATACTTTTTGTCATAAGAAACTAGGACCAAAAAAGACCTTAGAGGTTATCTATCCCAAAGTCTTCGTTTTTATAAATAAACTCTAGAAACTGAAGCCAAGAGAGACCTCACTTTCATACCATAAATTAGAGGTAGAATAACTGGAATCTCCTGATTCCTCATCCTTCTGGATGGGTTGGTAAAGAGCCTTTTAACTTGCTAGAAGTCCTTTACCATTAGAATAAAGGTGGAATCAAGGGGCTGAATAATAAAGAAAATTATCTGCTTTCTCTCTTCTTGTCTTGGTGCTTTACTTTCTCTCCAGCCTGGTCCTTTTCTCAAAGGAAAAAATAGATGGAAAGTCATTTATTTCAGTAAGATATTCAAAGATGGTCAAAGATAGTAACTGTATTGCCTGCAAATTTCGAAACAATAGCCAGGACCTTAATGAATTTAATAATTCAAAGGGACATACAATAGAGGTGATTCTCTGAACATTCATCAAACTTGTCTTTAGGAGCAGCTCTATCCCCAGGCCCAGGATTAATGTTTTCCTGACTCCACCCCAAACCATCACTCAGGCATTATTGGATATGGAGCTACCCTGAAACTGACTATTTTGTTTTATTTTTCTTTAAAGAACAATTCCATTTGATATTGCATTTGGAAACAACACAATGAAATTACTCTTCAATGATGAAGCTCTATAAGACCATTTCTCAGATAAATATTTATAAATGAATGACATAAAAAGCCACAGTATTTTGAAATAAATCAATTGTGTAAATGAATTTATCAAAATATTAGAAAATATGTTCATGGTCCTAACAGTTTGAGCAGGCTTGGACCTCCATCGGAAATTTATTGCTATCCCCACTTCTTTCCTTGAATACATCTTGGGTTGTGCTTGCCAATATCTGTCCTTACATAATGGACAATTACCATGGGGCCATTTTTCAGAGGAGATGGACAAGAAACGAGGGGCAGTTGGACAATATAAATACTGCATCTGCAAAATGTCTTCTTAAAAACTATTGATTTTTGTCTTCCCCGAATAGCCTATTACAGAGAAACATTTTTCTAATGCTTTCCAGGGGACCTGCAGGAAATCATTAGGGCTGGAGATCGGTGCTTTATGGGCCCTTGGAGTGAGTATTAAATATGAACATGGAATGTGAAAAGGGATGGCATGACACCAAAGACTCCTTGTTTTCCTTTTTTTAATTTTCCTATTTTTTTAATCTAATGTCTTCTGGTACATTCAATTCCCTAGTGAACTGATCCAGAGCATTACCATAAGAAGCATGCTACTAAAAGAAACACTTTCTACAGACTATTTTTTCAACTAATACAATGAAATTCAACAGGCTGCTCAGTGATATCATGGATAGAGGATTGTAATTTGAGTTCAAAAGATCTGGATTCAAATCCTTTTTCATATACTTACTAGCTATGGGGCGCAGGGCAAATCACTTAACCCTTCTCACTCTTTTGGGTTGGAAAAGCCCAACCTAAAAAGTTGAAATAATAATAGCACATACCTCCCAGGGGATTGTGAGAATTAAATAAGACATCATGTAAAATACCCTACAAGTCTTAAAGCACAATACCGGGGCAGTAATTATTATAAAAACTTGAATGCCTTTACATTTAAATCACAGGATCCTTCCAAGGAATATGAAAATATGAACCTTCTGAGATCATCTAGTCAAACTCTTTCCCAAAGCATCCCTTATAGTAACCTCCACAAAGATTTATCCCACTTGACCTTTGAGACATCCATTAAGAGGCAATTCACTCCTCCCAAAAGCATCCCTTTCCATTTTTGTCCACTTTGAATGGCATAATTCAGAACAAAAATCAGAGACCATGTTGTGACTTCCATTCATTAGGCTCCACTCAATTCAATGATAGGAGTCTTTTGGAGTATGTGAACCCATAACCTAGTAAAGCAGCAAAATATGACAAGTTCTAGTCAGATAAAGTTGGACCATGCCTCTTCAGGCCAGGTTTGGCTTGTCTATTATCAGGGAGCATGGTAAAAGTGGCAGCACTGATGAATAATGATTGTTGAAAAAAGCAGAAACTTCCCAGCTGTGTGACCCTGGGCAAGTCATTTAACCTCCATTGCCCACCCTTACCACTCTTCCACCTAGGAGCCAATACACAGAAGTTAAGGGTTTAAAAAAAAAAGAAAAAAAAGCAGAAAGACTCCATTTCAAAGTCTGGGGAAGGTCAATAACTTGATATCTGAAGTCTGTGAGCAATTATGCCTGTGGAATTGTTCCCAAAGACAATTTTCTGAATTCCATAACTCCAATGATGTCCTTCACCTTTCTGATCTGTTGAAAGAGAAACATGTAGAATTACAAAGATATAATATAAATCATTTTTCAAATTAATTACAATGCTTTATTACATTAAATACAACTTGATTGATTACTATTAACTTACTTGATTCCTATATAAAATTTTATCATATGATTTATTATAAATGTAATACTGTACATTAAAACTAATTAAACTGACTTGGTAGGCATTCATATTTAGATTAGCTAGCTCAACATGTAAAATATCCTAGCACTTAAAGAAAAATATATGTACATATATATATGTACATATATATGAATTTGAAGTTTTTATTCTATACATCAGATGTGTCACAGTTGCGGTCAATATCACCTTTAACACTCTAAAGTGAGGTAGGTCCAAATTAAATTAAAATGTAATTGGGCGATGCTAGACAAAATAAATAAAAAATACACGACAGATAATGTTACTTTGTGATTTTCCAAGTGAATCTGCTGCCCAAAGGGATCATTTCTACTTAATTTTGACACCACTGCTATACAGAACTTTATTGATCATTCATAGTTGATTAAATATCCCAATTATAGTCATTTCTATAAAAATGTGGTTATCAGACCCTTGATAAGGGACTTAGTTTCCTATTCCCCAGTCTATTACTAGAGAATCAACTTGGGCTATAGACTTGACATCAGGAGAAACTAGTTTTTCATTTTTCCTGATATACTTACTAGCTGTGAGACCATGGGTAAGTCATTAGTCTGTATCTCATTTTTCTCATTTGCCAAATGGGCACAGGGAGTGGGGCTTGATATCCTCTATGATCCCATATAGCTCTAACTCTATGATCCTTAGGCATTATTTTAGCTTATAATGCCTTTCCCAAAACTATAATTGTACAAAAATTTAGTATGTTATTATAGTAATATAAATGTGAAGCTTTCCTTGGGTGGATTATTCTTTTACGCTATTCATTCTTCCAAGAAACACAGTGCCTGCTATCCATTAATCACTGGTTGAGGGAACAGTGAAGAAAAAGAGTGTATTGTTAAGAATAGTGGGGAATGCAAGAATTTTTAAAACATCCTGTCATATTAGAACATAGAGTGACCTGAATCCCCGACAAACATCCCAGTAAAGCTCTAAAAATATAAGAGAAGGAACAGTGATAAAGAAAATCAAAGAAAAACAACTATATGCTTCTCCATATAGGGGAAAAAATGAGAATTCTGATGAATCTCTGAGTGGAGACAAGCCAGAGTAGATGGATGGCAAAAGTCATAAGTAATGCAGTCTCAGAGTAGGAGATAAAGTCAGACCATTGCCCAGACAGCACATGCTTACGCTTAGGGAGCTGTAGCAGCCAAGTCCAGGAAGTCACTCCCAAAGTGAAGAAACATGGCCAGGTAATACCACTACTGGGTCTGTATCCCAAAGAAATAATTAAAAAAAAAAGAGAGAGAGAGAAAGAACCTGCTTGTACAAAAATATTTATAGCAGCTCTTTATGTGGGTGACAAAGAATTGCAAATGGAGGGGATGTCCATCAATTGAGGAATGGCTAAACAAATTGTGATATATGTTTGTTGGTGATGGAATACTGTGCTATAAGAAATGATAGGCAAGAGGATGTCAAAAAAAGTTGGAAAGATGTGAGGGAACTGATGCAGAGCAAAATAAGCAGAACCAGGAGAACATCATACACAGTAACAACTATATTGTATGATGATCAACTGTGAAAACTTGATACTCTCAGCAATGCAATGATCTAGGACAATTCCAAAAGACTTATGATGGGGAATGCTATCCCCCTCCAGAGAAAGAATTGCTGGAGTCATCTTTCATGTCAATGTATTTATGGTTTTATTTAGGGGTTTTGGTTATGTATGACTACTCTTAGAACAATAACCAATACGGAAGTATATTTTCCATGACAATAAAAATAATTTTTTTAAAAAGAAGAAGAAACATTACTGGGGCAATACACAAGCAGCACAGGTCATAAGCCCAGCAAACATAGTACTTTAGTCCAAGGAACACAGAGGGAGACAGGGTCAGAAAGTGCTGTTCCCAGGCAGCCCATCTGAGCCATACCAAGATCCACAACCAAAGAAAAGGTCAGGGCAGCACATTCTTGGTAACCTTCCTGAGCCTCAGTTTTCTCACTTGTAAAATGAAGAGGTTGGGCTACATGGCCTCTGAGCTTCCCTCAAACTCTGTATCTGTAATTCTATGAACCTAAGTTAATTGTTTAAAGTCACTGACATGGATAAAGCAGCGGCAGAGAAGAAACTTGAATCCAAGATGGTGGATGTCAAATCCAGAGCTCTTCCTGCTGCATCCCAACTGCTTCATTTACTGTTTAATACAAGTCTGGCTTGTCTTCCTAACTAGACTGTAAGTTTCTGGTGAGCAAAGACTGGATCTCTTACGGGTGGAAGAAACAAATTAAGCATTAAAATAAGTGTGTATTTGGCAGAAAGAGCAAAAGGGGAATAAAAGGAAAAAGAAAAAGATGTGAGAGGAATGGGGCTGCAAGTAGAGGGACTAGAACAAGTCAGGCACACCATAGACTGCCTCGCACTGGTCTTGGACAAATAAAGGGCTCTTCTGCCCCTTTGTGATGCCATGATAGTGTAGGTCCAGTAGAGGGCAGCCTCTGCATATTTAAGTGGGTGGCATTGCTGGCTGTAGGTGGAAGACAGGAACCAAGCTTTCTGCAACGGGGTAATTAAAAGTGTAGACTCTCAGAGATGTTAAGGTTATCTTAAATTGAGAAAGTCAGAGCTTGGGAAGACTCTGGAAAAAGGAATGTCAAAGCAGGAGGGGTCCTTAGCATGTCAGAGCTGGAAGTAACTCTAGAACATAGATTCTTAACTTAGGGTCCATGAAAACATGCACATACCACCTACACACATCTATATTGACCTATCTACATACATCCATACAAACATATGTATACACATATAATTATTTAAATAAAATTTGTTTTCTTTATAATCTTATTTATTTAATGTTATGAATTGTTAAATATTTTCCAGGTTTATTATATCTTAACTGCCTTCCCTTTCCTCTTCAATATAGTGATGTTGTTCTCCTCTCTGTTCCTTGAATAAAATACTCCATTTTCTGGCTTCATACATTTTCTTTTTTTTTTAAACCCTTAACTTCCATGTATTGGCTCCTAGGTGGAAGAGTGGTAAGGGTGGGCCATGGGGGTCAAGTGACTTGCCCAGGGTCACACAGCTGGGAAGTGTCTGAAGCCGGATTTGAACCCAGGACCTCCTGTCTCTAGGCCTGGCTCTCAACCCACTGAGCTACCTAGCTGCCCCCTTCATACATTTTCATTAGCCGTCCCCCTAACCTAGAATTCTCCCTCTCTCCATTCCTATCTCCTAGCTTCCCGAGCTAAAATCTCATCTTTTATAAAAAATTTTCTCAATTTCCCTTAATCTTTCCTCCATAATTACCTCCAAGTATGTATATATGTATAGAGAGACATATTTATATTTATATCCCATGCATATTTGTGTCTCATATTTGTCATACTCATTTGCATGTTGCTATATTCCTCGTGCTGGGTTTGTAAGAATAGGGGCTAATTTTTATTTTTATTTTATATATAATTAAGTTATATAATAATTTCCAATTATGCGTTATTTTATTATTTATTATTATATATTAGATTGTGTACTAATATATTTTTAGCCCTGCTATGTATCCCCAGTGCCTGGCACTTAGTACATACTTATTAAATTCCTGTTGACTTCAGTAGTTGACTTGACCCATAGACATCAACAGATTTCCAAAAACCTGAAGCAAAAAGGCTTAAGAATGGCTGCTCTAGAACAATAATTCCCAATCCTCAAAAGAATCTCAGAACACAGACTATCAGAGCTAAAGGCACAACAGAACAATGTATGTCAAAAATGGAAAAGATTTTAGAGTCCGTAATGTTGGGGCTGGAGCGGTCCTTACACATCACTAGGTCCCAGATTAAGAAATGAAAGAGATATTAATAGTCACCTACTTCAACCTCCTCACTTTCAGGATGAGAAAACAGAAGGCCAAAGAGGTTAAGAATTGTGTTCAATGTCCCAGAGAAAGAAAAGACCTAAATCAGTTTCTAACCCCATAGCCTCTGATTCTTAAACCCAGTGCTCATATAGTTTTATCACCTAATTTTACCGAAGGAGGAACTAAGGTCCAGAGAAGGTTGAATGGCTTTGCAAGATGATAAACTAGTTAAAGACTGGAAAGATAAGCAATGAGTCCTGATTCCAAATCCCCTTCTATCAGAATTGTAGAATCTTGCCAATGGAGATTGTCTAACTAAGCTCCTTCAATTTATAAATTAGGAAACTGAGACCCAAAAGAGAAGTGAAGTTGCAAAGTCATATAATAAGTCAGAATAATAACTGAGACTGGAATCTGGGTAGCCAGCTACTCAGTCCAGGACTCTTTCCATCACACTACACTGGCCCCCTACAACACTCATCCAGCCAACACTCACCCATCATGCAATTGCCTACAGGTCAATTTTTGGTTCCTTCTTCATGATTTTGTATTATTTGTATTTCCATCAAAGAAATCCTTTTTAAGACTGACCAGGGTAGCTTCTGAAGCTTCTTCCAGCCCAAAGTGTTCTACATACCTATCTATTTCTAGTACATCACAATAATCCCCAGGCGGCCAGGTAGCATAATGGATAGAGAACTCATGTTTGGAGTCAGAAAATCAGGAAGACTCAACTTCTTGAGTTCAATCTGGACCCCAACACTTACTACCAGTATAACTTGCTTCACATCGTGTGCCTCAGTTTCTCATTTGTAAAATGAGCTGGAGATGGAAATGGTAAACCACTTCATTGGTTTGACGCCAAAATGGGGTCTCAAAGACTGGAACATGACTGAAATGACTGAACAACAACAAAGACAAAGTCCACCATTGCTGGCCTCTAGTTTTCAAATGACAATCTTATCAGATTAGTTACATGACGCTTGAACTACCAAAGCAAAATTATGCCACTAAACATTTTCCACTAATTCATTGGGTCACGAAATTTCAGAGTTGGGAGAAGCCTCATTTCAAACCCTGACAAAATAAATGTTCCCCCAAGGGAGAAAGCTTAGAAACAAAAGTGGTTTGAATGCAATAATATTCCCATTTTATTGTCCTTCAATAATCCCTGTACGGAAAACCCCAAGCAATTTATAGTACAGCCCAAAGCACAAGGCTTTCCTAAGGGTCATATATGACACAAAAATAAATTTCTAATAATCCCATCAACATGTATTTATTAAGCATATATGTTAAAGGACATAAATTTCCAAAAATGGGATGATCTGCCTGATATAGTAATAAGATTCTTATGACTGGAAGTTCATAAGCAGAAGATTCATAGTCTTTTTTCAACATATCTGATGTCTATCCGTGTATCTTTTCACTCTCCTAAGACTTGTGTGTCAGTGGTAATAATAGTGAGTAGGACTTACAAAGAGGGGTTGGAGGCACTTTGATTGTAAAAGTTTATCATGATATGTTTAATATTTTTGAGGAAAACCAGATAGGAATCCCATACAAAAGTATTCCAAGGGTCTGACTTTATCCTTATCAACTTTCCTTTACCAGTCCATTGAACAGGCAAAATATTTGGGAATGGATTGTAGAATCTGATGCTCTTCCAGGGACCCATTTTTTCAAGGTCAGTTGAATTTCATGATGCACGGTTTGCCACTTCAGTACCAAAAATGTCATGAAATAATCCAGAGAAATCCACTTGCCCAGTCATTCCCACTTGCCTCTGAAGTCTTGATTTATTTATTTTATATAATAATAATTATTATTATATTATTACATAATATAATATTATATAATATTATACAATATAGTATTATATTATTATATAACATTATATTATTACAAGATTACTTGATTTATTGCACAGTTCTCAAATTCCTATGCATCCTCCTATGTGACTTGTGTATATTTGCCCAGGAAATGAGTAAGATTCAGCACATATGCTCCAAAGCTTGTATACAATAGAATTCAACCAATAGTCAGAATTTGAATGGATGCCTTCTAAACTCACTTTCAACTTCAATTCCACTTCTATAAGACTGGGTCACAGATGAAATTGAATTTAAGGTTCACCAGATGTGCCTCATTTCCCTTTCCCCTATTTTGGGATGGTCCTCTCCCTACCATACCAATCTAGAGTTTGTATTCCACTCCTGGCATTTCTATTATTCGTCCAATGGTATTCCCTGAGCACAAATATAGGCATAAAAAAATTAAGGTTCTCTGCCCTGCCAAGAAGACATTCCCTCATTTCTTTCAAGTTCTAATCTACCTTTCTTACACTGGGTAGTTCTTGTTTTCTTATATATGTAGCGGCTAACCTATTGGCACTCAATTTGGAGAAGGGGTTTTCTGCCTTCTCAGAGTGACCTATCAAAAAGCTTATTTTCCTTCATAAACACAGCTTTAGTGCCTAAATATAATGGAACAGCCTAACCCTGTAGCAGAGGTGCAGGCTCTTCTGACACTTATGTGCCACCTCCTGAAAGCCTCCAACTGAGGAAGAGATTGGTGTCCTCATTATCACTATTGGCAGCTGCTGCTGTCTTTCTGCTCCCACAGATTAATTGCACTGACTCGCTGGTTATGATAACACCTTGAATCACTCGGAATAAGCATGCAAAACCAGCCCTGCAAGTTGACCACATGACCCTCTTCAGAGCTGTAAAAGAGTCTGGCTCCAGTTGAATGACTGCTGATCCCATAGCTCTGTCTTTTACAAGTTGATTACTTGCACTTCCCTAGAAGTGCAATTAACCTAGATATTAATGAGACCAGAGTGTAAATGGCTGTTGCTGTCAATCAGCCTTTGCTTTCTAAATGGCAACTGTTCATAAAAGTGACTTGTTTATATTCTGGCTCACATGGGTGGCAGATCAATGAATCAGTCAAATGTCATAATAGGACAACAGGCAGAAGCTAGTTATCACTGGAATTATGGATGGGCAGTAAAAGGGGGGAGAGGAGAGAAGAGA
>NC_058131.1:17140726-17153856 GCF_016433145.1 Gracilinanus agilis | reverse complement strand
AAGAAAGAAAGAAAGAAAGAAAGAAAGAAAGAAAGAAAGAAAGAAAGAAAGAAAGAAAGAAAGAAAGAAAGAAAGAAAGAAAGAAAGAAAGAAAGAAAGATGTCAACATAATGAGTGGGGATGGGGGTGTCAATGTGACACAAGCACTGAGATGAGAAAGCCTGAGAAGTTACCTAAGGAAGACAAATAGCAACTAGCATGTTATCACTATGGCACAAATTATGGAAAGGAAGACTATGAATCACAAATGGCTAACTGACAACCTGTAATCGAGGGGGAAAATTCCCTTTACAAGATCCCCCACAAGTGGCCATATACATCCTCTTTTGAAGGCTTCTAGTTATGACGACCCACTAAATTCCAAGCCATCCACACCACTGGATAGTTGTAATTATTAGGAAGTTTTTGACACATAATTGAGCTAAAATCTGCCTGAATATAATTTCCCCACACTGCTATTCCTTTTTTCCTCTGGGGCCATGAAGAATTCCTCTGTTCCATGATAACCCTTCAAATCCTTGAATACGGCTATCATTTCTTGTATCCAAAGCATCCATCTTCAATTTCCTTCTTCAACTGGTCTTCTAATAGCATGGTCTGGAAGCCTTTCCTCATCCTGGCTAACTTCTTCTTAATATCTTCTACCTTGTTAATCTCCCTTAAGATTCATTGGCCAAAAAGTGAACACAAAAGATCAGAATTGAAAGAAATACTGTAATGGGACAAACTGAGGCTCTTCCAAATTGGTATTAATGAGGTATAATGTTAAAGTTTAATTTTTAAAAATAACTTCTTTAGCACAGATGCTGTTTTTCATATTGCTGAACAAAATCTCTCCTGCTATCTTTTCCCAGAAAAAATTAATTTGAACCTAAGTTCCAGAGTTAGGCATAAAGTTAGCCTTGTACTTGGCACATTCAAAAATGATAGTGTGACTTCAGCAGGTACAATGAAAACAAGAACTGATCCTACCAAAGGCAGCAGGGAATGGTGGAAAGAGTGTTGAATTCGAAGTCCAAGGATCTGAGTTCAAATTCCAGTGCTTCTAATAACTACTCATATCACTTTGGGCAAGTCAGTTAACTTCTCCAGACCAGAGCATGTTGTTGTTCAGTTGTCTACCACTCTTCATAACCCCAATTGAGTTTTCTTGGCAAAGATACTGAAGTGGTTTGCCATTTCCTTCTCCAGCTTATTTTACAAACGAGGAAACTGAGGCAAACAAGCACAGTGACTTACCCAGAGTCACATGGCTAATAAGTGTCAGAGGCCAGATTTGAAGCCAGGAACTTCCATCTCTGTGCCTGGTTCCCAATTCACTGAGCCACCTAGGTGGCCCCCTGAGGCCAGATTTGAACTCAGGAAGATGAGTCTTGGATGACATTCAAGAGGATGACTCCAAGCCCAGCATTTCATCCAGTGAACCCTCTAGCTGCCCATAGCATCTGTATCTCTAAAAATGAGGTGATGGATTCAGTAGCCACTGAATTCCCTCCTATCTCTAAATCCATGAATCTTTTGTTCCACTCCTAGGAAGCTATTAAGCTACTGAGGTATTTCCAACCAGAACCCTTCACAGAACTGGCACAGGTTGGACCATAAGCATACCCATCCAAAACTCTCTTCTCTCATGATGCAGTGGGCAGCTAGGATACACATATCCATAATCTTTAATAAAGATCAATAGTTACAAATCAGGAGGGCAGCCCCAAAATTGATTTGTGCCAACCAATGAAACATTCAGTAAAGGAACTTGTAGAACAGAGTAAGGCAATTCTCTCCAAGGATCCAAAAATTAGTGATTTGGAGAAAATCAATGAGCAGGTCCACTTCCTTCTCCATTATTTTCTAATATTCTGATTCCCCAAGATTAATAGTTCATGTAGCCAAATTATACATTTAAGATTGAAATCCATTTTTCTACACCAATTGTTTCTCAGTCTTCTATCCATTCATTACCATTAGTTCAGTAAATTTATTCACTCGATACTCATTTATTATGTCCCTAAAATGTATGAGAAATTATATCATATAAGATGGATAAAGGAATACACAACTAAATGCAAAAATAAATAAGACAAGGGGCAGCTGGGTAGCTCAGTGGAGTGAGAGTCAGGCCTAGAGACAGGAGGTCCTAGGTTCAAACCCGGCCTCAGCCACTTCCCAGCTGTGTGACCCTGGGCAAGTCACTTGACCCCCATTGCCCACCCTTACCACTTTTCCACCTATGAGACAATACACCGAGGTACAAGGGTTTAAAAAAAAACAAATAATTAAATAAATAAATAGATAAATAAATAAATAAGACATAGCTATAGTGCTTTGAAATTTGCAAGTCAACATAAATACCAAATAACTCTACAGTCACAATAAAGTAGAAGGAACTAGAATAGCCCTAAATACCCTTGTAACTTTGGGGAAAGATTATCTGATCTGGAGACTGAAGACCTAAGATCAAGCTGTGTCTCAGCTATTTCCTCTCTATGTTACTTTGGGTAAGTAATTAGACTTTCAGCTGAATGTCCATGAAACAGGTAGGGTGGATTAGATGATTTCTATGGGACTTCAAGATCCAAATCCTATGATCAGGTGAGCTTATGATCCCCAATTCTGGAGTTCTCTCCCCCATCATCTACCCTCCTGATTTCATTGTCTTCCTTCCAGTTCAAGCTAAAATCCCATTTTCTATAAGAATCCATTCTTTATTTTTCTTATTGCCCACACCTTCCTTCTCTTGATTAGCCCTGATATAGAGTGTAGAAAGAGTGTCCCTAAAGTCTTGAGGCAATTTAAAACTTAATACCACTTCTGGACTTTTGGGATAGCTTTTACCACCTATACATAGTCTTTTGAAAGTTGTCTCTCCATTAAACTGTAATCTCATCGAAAGCAGAGACTGGATTTTCTTCTTTATATCCCCAGCATTTAGCATGGTGCCTGGCATACAGTGGGCACTTAATAAATTCTAAAGGACTGACTGATTTAGATACAAAACATTATGTGAAGTGCTAGAAAGGAAGACAAATGATGAAACATCAAAGACCATTGAAAAGAGAGTGATATTTCTGAGTCAGGGGATATTGCTTCAAAACATAACTCACTCTGCATGTGTGACCAGTTGCTTAATATCTCTCTCCTTCATTTTCTTTTCTTTTCTTTTCTTTTTTTTTTAGAAAAATTTTCCATGGTTCCATGATTCATGTTCTTACTTTCCCCTTCACCCTCCCCAAAGCCCCCCCCATAGCCAACACACATTTCCATTGGTTTTAACATGTGTAATCTATCAAGACCTATTTCCATATTATTGATAGTTGCATTGGTGTGGTCGTTTCGAGTCTACATCCCCAGTCATGTCTGCATCAACCCATGTGTTCAAGCAGTTGTTTTTCTTCTGTGTTTCCATTCCTGCAGTTCTTCCTCTGAATGTGGATAGTGTTCTTTTCCATAAGTCCCTCAGAATTGTCCTGGGTCATTGCATTGCTGTTAGTACAGAAATCCATTACATTCGATTTTACCATAGTGTATCCGTCTCTATATACAATGTTCTTTTGGCTCTGCTCCTTTCACTCTGCATCAATTTCTGGAGGTCTTTCCAGTTCACATGGAATTCCTCCAGTTTATTATTCCTTTGAGCACAATAGTATTCCAACACCAGCATATATCACAATTTGTTCAGCCATTCCCCAATTGAAGAGCATCCCCTCATTTTCCAGTTTTTTGCTACCAGAAAAAGTGCGGCTATAAATATTTTTGTACAAGTCTTTTTATCTATGATCTCTTTGGGGCACAAACCCAGTAATGGTATGACTGGATCAAAGGGCAGGCATTCTTTTAGCGCTCTTTGGGCATAGCCATCCAGAATGGTCAGATCAGTTCACAACTCCACCAGCAATGCATTAATGTCCCAATTTTGCCACATCCCCTCCAGCATTCATTGCTCTCCCCTTCTTTCATTTTAGCCAATCTGCTAGGTGTGAAGTGGTATGTCAGAGTTGTTTTGATTTGCATTTCTCTAATTATTAGAGATTTAGAACACTTTCTCATGTGCTTATTGATACTTTTGATTTCTTTATCTGAAAATTGCCTATTCATGTCCTTTGCCCATTTATCAATTGGGAAATAGCTTGAATTTTTATACAATTGATTTAGTTCCTTGTATATTTGAGTAATTAGACCTCTGTCAGAAATTTTTGTTATAAAGATTTTTTCCCAGTTTGTTGTTTCCCTTCTGATTTTGTAATTTTGTAATTTTTTCTAACTCTTGCTTGTTTTTAAAATCTTTCCTTTCCCAGAGATCTGACAAGTATACTATTCTGTGTTCACTTAATTTACTTACAGTTTCCTTCTTTATATTCAAGTCATTCACACATTCTGAATTTATCTTGGTGTAGGGAATGAGATATTGATCTAAACCTAATCTCTCCCATATTGTTTTCCAATTTTCCCAACAATTTTTGTCAAATAGTGGATTTTTGTCCCAGAAGTTGGGCTCTTTGGGTTTATCATACACTGTCTTGCTGACATCATTTACCCCAAGTCTATTCCACTGATCCTCCCTTCTGTCTCTTAGGCAGTATCATATTGTTTTGATGACCCCTGCTTTATAGTATGGTTTAATATTTGGTACTGCTAAGCCACCTTCACGTTTTTTTTCATTATTTCCCTTGATATTCTTGATCTTTTGTTCTTCCAAATGAACTTTGTTATAGGTTTTTCTAATTCAGAAAAAAAAAAATTTTGGTAGTTTGATAGGTATGGCACTAAATAGGTAAATTAATTTGAGTAGAATGGTCATTTTTATTATGTTAGCTCATCCAACCCATGAGCAATCAATGTTTTTCCAATTGTTTAGATCTAATTTTAATTGTTTGCAAAGTGTTTTGTAGTTGTATTCGTATAATTCCTGTCTTTGTTTTGGTAGATAGATTCCTAAGTATTTTATGTTATCTAGGGTGATTTTAAATGGTGTTTCTCTTTCTAACTCTTGCTACTGTGTCTGCTTCATTTTCCTCAGGTGCAATATGGGCTTATTAGCATGCCCATGGGGCATGGGAAAATCATTTCACTTCCCTGGGCCTCAATTTCCCCATTTGTAAAATGAGGAGATTGTACTTGATGACATAGAATAGACTCAGTCTCTTCCACTTCTAAAATGTCATCCCTAAGCAACTATGATCCAATATGAGAGGGCTTAATAGATGGTCTTTAAAGTCCCTTTATGGACAGAGCATTAGACTTGGACAGAGGAAGGCCTAAGTTCAAATATTTCCTGGATTGGGGAGGGAGAGGGGGCATCTGGGTAGCTCAGTTGATTGAGAGCCAGGCCTAGAGACAAGAGGTCCTAGGTTCAAATTTGATGTCAGACACTTCCCAGCTGTGTGACCCTGGGCAAGTCACTTGACCCCCATTGCCTACCCTTACCACTCTTCTGCCTTGGAGCCAATATACAATATTGGCTCCAAGAAGGAAGGTAAGGATTAAAAAAAAAAGATGGATAACCACAAGCAAGTCATTTAACCACCCAACTTTAATGTCCATAAAATTTGAATAATGATAGCACCTACATCACAATGTTGTGGTGAGGATAAAGTGAGATAATATATGCAAAGTGCTTTGTAAATCTTAAAGTGATATGTAAACACTAGCCACTATATTATTATTGTTGTCATTGGTATTATTTTCATATGAAGCTATCACTGAAAGTGTCCTTTAAGAGGTGGCATTTGAGAAGGGTCTTTAAAAAGTTAAGTTTCCAACAGATAAAAATGGAGGGGATCAGAGCTTGGGGTGGGGGTGGGACAGGAAGGAAGGATTTTCTAGGCATGTTGAACAGAAAAATAATTAGTGACAGAGTCTGAATACAGATTGAAGCATATTTTTACTTTGGTTTTTTTGTGTTTTCATTTTTCATGTGTGTTTTTTTTCACAACATGACTAATGTGGAAATATATTTTGCATGACTGTACATACATAACCCACATCAAATTGCTTGCTGTCTCAGGGAGAGATGAGAGAGGGGCAGAATTTGGAACTCAAAATAATTTTAAAGGAATGTGAAAAATTGTTTTTCCAAATAATTGGGAAAAAATATTAATAAAATAGCACAGAACATAAAAGAGACAGGAAATAATAAATTATCTATTATCTATATCCATCATTTCTCAGTGGATAGAAATGTAAAGATAGAGGTATAGGTATAGATTTAGATAGATGCAGATGGTTTAGATACAGATAAAGATAGAAAGAGAAATAGATGTATGCAATTTCCTCCTTTAAAATGGAATTTCTTAAGATCAGGGAAAGTTTCTTTTTTCCTCTTTATTGATGGGGCATAGCACAATGCCTGGCATATATTAAGCACTTAAGAAATCTTTTATTTGGGTATTTATCAATCTATCAATGTACCCATCCATTTTCTCTCTCTGTCTATATGTTTACCTTTAAGTCATTCTTTCTGCCTATCTGTTAACTAACTAGTTAGTTATCTTGGTGTTGTATTCAAATTTGGCTTTGGACATTTATTAGTCATTTGACCCTACACAAGTCACTTCTTCCTTTGCCTCATTTTCCTCATATGTAAGAGTTGGAGAAGGAAATGGGGAAACCACTCCAGTATGTCTGCTAAGAAAATCTCAAATGGGGTTACAAAAAAGTCAGACATGACTGAGTGTCTCAGCAACAAAAATCTGTCTACCTATCTATCTGTCACTGGGCATGTGGTTTTCCGCTTTAAAATATAAATTCCTTGAGAGCACAGACTTTCTCTTTTGTCTCTCTATCCCTAGTAGCTACCACAGTGCTTGGCTTTCAGTAGGTGCTTAATTAATGCCTGCAGATTGATCATCTTGTCATTTCTCAGCCTAAGGCTTCCAGGGGAGTCCTTGGTTGGGGTCTTTGCCTGACATGGATGAATACACACTCATCAGATGAGTCAGAATTTAGAGAACTGCCATACAGTGCAACTATTTTCCCCCAATCATAGAGCTCCCCCATTTTTATTTTTTTTTTATTTCAGATCCTCACAAAACACAGAGCAGGCATTTGGGAAGACAGAGTTGTCTTTGCCTTCTGAAATCCAGGGCAGAAATGATTGGTACCGTGTAATTTACACCCATAATGTAATTAAACAGGAACCAATTTGCATTCAGATTGGCACATCATCCCAGGATTTCTTTTTCTCTCATAATAAAAATCCTAAACCAAGGGGCATTCCCAGGAGGCTTCTGGAGGTTCTGACAAATGCTATTTTAGTGAAATGACATTGGGAAAGGAGTCTTTTTTTTAATCCTTTTCTGAAGGCTTGGTCATTTGCCAAAAAAACTAATAAGCTGCCTGTCAGATTCTTTAGATGCAAAGTGTGTTGGGATAAATAACTGTTTTCACCTCACAATAAGTATTTTTGTCCGGATATATTTATCAGTTTTCCATCACTCCCACCAATAGACTCTCACATATCTTATTTATAGGCAAATCCTGTCAAAACACCTAAATGCATGGCTACCAGACAAGATATGAGTAGGAAAATTGAGGACTTGAGGTTAGCCCAAATCCAAGTCATAGATGACAAAAAGGTGAGACCTAAATTAGGAAGCAGGAAAGGGTTCCACAAAACCAAAAGGAAACTAACAAAGTTGTAGAGATGATCTCTGGGTAGTGTAGAAAGAAATCTGAATTTGGACTAAGGAAACCTACTCTGTCACTTCCTAGTTATCTGACCTTGGACAAGTTGTTTAATCTCTATTGGTTTTAGTTTCCTCATCTGCAAAATCAGTTCCTTTGTCTTGTATTTACAACATGTAAATTGGGCCAGGATCTGACCCAATGGAGCATACTGATGGCAGGTTGGCCGCCCTTATCAAAAGATGCATGGAGATAGAGACAGGTAAGCTGCTTCTAGGTGGTCTTAAGTCACTGAAGCCATTTATCATCAATCCCCTGGTTAGTCATGAAACCTAGGTATTTGCTATCTAACTCTAAAGGAAAAGAATTACATGGGAAAGGCACTTGCCTCAAGCTCTGTTCTGACCCAGAGAATATTCATATCATTGAGAGTTTTCTCCATCTTGGGGTCATATCCCCAAACTCAGGTGATACTTGTAGTCCCGAAGAAGCTGCAATTGCACCCTACCTGGACCTACTACCACAATAGTGTGGATAACTAAAATTTGCACGAGTTCTATAGAAAGTTCAGAAACTTGTATTTTGGGTTCTACACTTATTTGATATATGAGTCTGTGTAAATCATCTCACTTCCCTGAACCTCAATTTCATAAGTTGTAAAACTGGTATAACCCTGATGCAAGTTAAGATAGTATTAAGAGCTTTTGACTTTCAAAAAGGAGCCCTGGATTTAAGTCCAGCTATCCACATGCTACTTTTCTAAGTCACTTAACCTTTTTAAGCATCCATTTCCTCTCTGTAAAAGAGGAATAGTAATAATTGCAATACTTACTTCACATGGTTCATTTATTCACTCAAGCATATGTCATGAAAATTGTGGGAAAATAAATTTGTAAATATTAATACCTAAATGAATTATATGTTATATATTAAATTAATTATTCTATATTGTACTTATTATACATAATATATTAGGTATTATATATCATATTATATGTTATTCTAGGAGGAGGAGTGAGATTTACTAGATAGCATGTATGACTTGAAGAGAGAAGGACCTGGGTTCAAATTGTGCCACTGATACTGACTAATGGTCAAATACTGACCTCGGTCAAATCACTTTATCTTCCTGTGCCTAAATTCTATTTCTAAATAATGAGAGTACCAGAGTTGATGACTGCTATAATTCCTCCTAACTTTATATCTATTATCTTATAGCTTTCTGATTCTTTTACAAGGCCTATGTTCAAAGTGCTCCCTGGATAAGTTTAGGTATCTTAGAAAAGCACTCGCCTAGGAACATACGGGTACATATAACCCCCTTCCTCTGTGACAATTTAATAGCTAGACCCTATGATAACAATTAGCTATTTTTTTAAATACTAGGGTTGGGTGCTGAAGATGGCGGCAGAGTAAGGAGCAGCTGCTCGATCTCTCCTAACCGAAGCATACAGGACTCCTCAAGGGGAAATAAAAACGAGCACAGTCAAACGAAGGAACCCCACAACAGCATTGAAGTACACAGCATTGAAGGGCGCAGCATTGAAGGTACGCAGAATTGGGGCATTTCCAGGCTATAAAGGGGTGAAACAACTCTCACTAAAACACGAGAGGGAGAAGCCCCTCCCCCACCCCCACACCACACACCTCTCACAATGCCAAGGCCAAAGCACAAGAGTAAAAACAGGACTGGGGCAACCAGTAAATCACTAGCAGCCCCAGGGCTTATAACTGTGTGCTGCAAGATGAGGGATCCCAAGTGGCTGGGGGGCACGCAAGGATTTTCCCGAGCGTCTGCACGGGTGAAGGCACTGCCTCGGGCTGGGACAAAGATCTCTAACCCAGGGACTTTCCCTAGCTTCTGTGTGGGTAAAGACAGTGCCCTAAGTGAGAATAAATATCTCTAACGCAGAGACTTTCCCTAGCGTCTGTGCAGGTGAAGGCAGAGCCCTAGACTTGAATAAAGATCTCCAGCCCAGGCTTGGACCTCGAGTGAGGACCCGGAGCAGACAGGAGCGCGGCTGTGGAAGCAGCCCCTGAGACTGCTGAAGGAGCCTCAGGCAGAGGGGAAGACCAGAGTCTACCAGGAGGCCTGACCCCAAGGACAAGGAGAATGGAGCCGCCGGGAGCTTAGAAAGCGCAGGCAGACCCTGAGTGTGAAGACAAAGCTGAAAGGGGGCAGGGCTAACGATGGCAAGCCAAGAACTCCAGAAGAAAAAGATTATCAAGAAAAACTCTGGAACACTCGACAACTTTTACACAGAGAAAATCCAGACAACAGAGGAAGACAAATAAGTAATCATATCCAAAGCTTACAAAAAAATGAAAGCTGGTCACAAGCTATTGAAGAGTTCAAAAATGAGATGTTGAAGAAGATGGAAGAGATCTGGCAAGAAAATAACAGCTTAAAAGGCAGAATTTTGCAATTGGAAAGTGAGGCTCAGAAATCAAATGAATTGATAAGCAAATTGAACACCAGAAATGACCATATTGAAAAGGAAAACCAAAAGATTATAGCCGAAAACCAGTCCTTAAAGTCTAGAATTGAAAAATTAGAATGCAATGATCTCTCAAGACAACAAGAACAAATAAAACAAAGTCAAAAGACTGATAAAATAGAAGGAAACATGAAATATCTTAATGAGAGAGTGATAGACTAAGAAAACCGGTCAAGAAGAGACAATTTGAGAATCATTGGTCTTACTGAAAAGGCAGAAATTAATAGAAATTTGGACTCCATACTTAAAGAAATTATTCAGCAAAATTGCCCTGAAGTTCTACAACAAGAGGGCCATATAGACATTGAAAGGGTCCATAGAACACCCTCTACACTGGACGCAGAAAAGTCAACACCAAGGAATATAATAGCAAAATTCAAGAGCTTTCAAGTAAAAGAAAAAAATCTTACAAGAAGCCAGAAAGAGACAATTCAAATATAAAGGAGCACCAATCAGGATCACACAGGATCTGGCAGCCTCCATGCTAAAAGACCGCAAGGCTTGGAACACGATATTCAGAAAGGCAAGAGAGCTGGGTCTTCAGCCATGGATCAACTACCCATCGAAACTGACTATATACTTTCAGGGGAAAGTATGGGCATTCAACAAAAGTGAAGAATTCCAAGTTTTTGCACAAAAGAGACCAGGACTAAATGGAAAGTTTGATAAACAACCACAAAAATCAATAGAAACCTGAAAAGGTAAATAAGAAACAGAGGGAAAAGAAAGAAAACTTATAATTTTTTAAATTTGACTCTTTAATGGCTTAAATAATATCTAATTATCTGTATTACTATGTGGAGAAATGTTCTTTATAATTCTTTGTAGTGAACTCTATTCACTATTATAATATTCACTATTATAGCAACCAGAAGAATAATTCATAGGGGAGAGGATAGGATGCTAAATGGTCTAAGATGACATGGGGGTTGGGAAAGGGGGGGGGGAATAATAGGGAACACCAAGAAAAATCAGAGTAAATAAGAAAAATAGGATATTCTATTACACACAAAGAGGACATGGGAAGGGGAGGAGATAAATACTATTATAAGAAGGAGAGGAAGAGAACATTAAGAGGGAATAATCAAACCTTACTCTCAGTGTAATCAACCCGGAGAGGGAAGAGTAGCTTTATTATCCATTCAGATAAAAAACTCTATCTAACCCTACTGAGAAAGTCAGAAGGGACAAACCAAAGGGAGCAGGGGAGTGGGGAGATCAAAAAAGGGAGGGAAGAAGAAGGGGGAGGGAATTCATTAGGCCTTTAAAAACAAAAAGAGGGGAATAACAAGGGAGGGGGAAGAAAGTGAAGTCAATCAAGGGAGGGGATAAGGGATACCGGCTCAAAGCAAACCACTGGTTTAAAAGAAAATAGTTTAAGAAGAAGGGGTGTGTCTAGGGGAGGATACAAAAATGTCAGTGAATGCACAACTGATAATTGTAACTCTGAATGTGAATGGGATGAACTCGCTCATAAAACGGAAGCAAATAGTAGAGTGGATCAGAAACCAAAATCCTACCATATGTTGTCTACAAAAAACACATATGAGGCGGGTAGACACACACAAGTTTAAGGTTAAGGGCTTGAGCAAAATCTTTTGGGCGTCAAATGAAAAAAAGAAGGCAGGAGTGGCTATTATGATCTCTGACAAAGCCAAAGTAAAAATAGATATGATTAAAAAAGACAGGGAAGGTCATTACATCCTGATTAAAGGCAGTATAAACAATGAGGAAATAACACTGCTCAGTATATATGCACCAAGTGGTATAGCATCCAAATTCATAAAGGAGAAACTGGCAGAGCTCAAGATGGAAATATATAGTAAAACCATAATAGTGGGAGATCTAAATATTCCTCTTTCAGATCTAGATAAATCAAACCAAAAAAATAAATAAGAAAGACGTAAGAGAGGTGAATGAGGTCCTAGAAAATTAGATTTAATTGATATGTGGAGAAAAATAAATAGGGACAAAAAGGAATAAACCTTCTTTTCAGCTGCACATGGTACATTCACAAAAACTGACCATGTAATAGGACATAGAATCATTGCAAACAAATGCTAAAGAGCAGATATAATAAATGTAACCTTCTCAGATCATAATGCAATAAAAATAATAATTAGTAAGGGCACCTGGACAGGCAAATCAAAAACGAATTGGAAATTAAACAATATGATTCTCCAAAACCAATTTGTCAAAAAAGAAATCATAGAAACAATCAACAATTTCATTGAAGAGAATGACAATGATGAGACATCCTACCAAAATCTGTGGGATGCAGCCAAGGCAGTACTCAGGGGGAAATTTATATCCTTAAATGCATATATTAACAAATTAGGGAGGGCAGAGATTGATGAATTCAAAAAATTAGAAAGCAAACAAATTAAAAACCCTCAAATGAAAACTAAATTAGAAATACTAAAAATTAAGGGAGAAATTAATAAAATCAAAATTAAAAGAACTATTGAATTAATAAATAAGACTAGAAGCTGGTATTTTGAAAAAACAGATAAAATTGACAAAGTACTGGTCAATCTAATAAGAAAAAGGAAAGAAGAAAACCAAATTGACAGTATTAAAGATGAAAAGGGAGACCTCACCTCTAATGAAGGGGAAATTAAGGCAATCATTAAAAACTATTTTGCCCAATTATATGGCAACAAATATAACAATTTAGGAGATATGGATGAATATCTACAAAAATATAAATTGCCTAGATTAACAGCAGAAGAAATAGAATACCTAAATAATCCCATATCAGAAATAGAAATTGAACAAGCCATCAAAGAACTCCCTAAGAAAAAATCACCAGGACCTGATGGATTCACAAGTGAATTCTATCAGACATTCAAAGAGTAACTAATCCCAATACTATACAAATTATTTGATATGATAAGCAAAGAAGAAGTTCTACCAAATTCCTTTTATGACACAAATATGGTACTGATTCCAAAGCCAGGTAGACCAAAAACAGAAAAAGAAAACTATAGACCAATCTCCCTAATGAACATA
>NC_058131.1:17119556-17140626 GCF_016433145.1 Gracilinanus agilis | reverse complement strand
TTCCTAAAAATAATAAACAATATATACCTAAAACCATCAACAAGCATTATATGCAATGGGGATAAATTAGAAGCCTTCCCAATAAGATCAGGAGTGAAACAAGGATGCCCATTATCACCTCTATTATTCAACATAGTACTAGAAACACTAGCAATAGCAATTAGAGAAGAAAAAGAAATTGAAGGTATCAAAATAGGCAATGAGGAGACTAAGCTATCACTCTTTGCAGATGATATGATGGTCTACTTAAAAAATCCTAGAGAATCAACTAAGAAGCTTGTAGAAATAATCAACAACTTTAGCAAAGTTGCAGGATACAAAATAAATGCATATAAGTCATCAGCATTTCTATATATTTCCAACACATTAAAGCAGCAAGAGGTAGAAAGAGAAACACCATTTAAAAATCACCCTAGGCAATATAAAATACTTTGGAATCTATCTACCAAAACAAACACAGCAATTATACGAAAACAACTACAAAACACTTTCCAAAAAAATAAAACTGGATCACAACAATTGGAAAACCATTCATTGTTCATGGGTAGGACGAGCTAACATAATAAAAATGAACATTCGGTCCTAGGTTCAAACCCGGCCTCAGCCACTTCCCAGCTGTGTGACCCTGGGCAAGTCACTTGACCCCCATTGCCCACCCTTACCACTCTTCCACCTATGAGACAATACACCGAAGTTAAGGGTTTAAAAAAAAATGAACATTCTACCCAAATTAATTTACCTATTTAGTGCCATACCTATCAAATTGCCAAAAAACTTTTTTACTGAATTAGGAAAAACTATTTCAAAGTTCATTTTGGAATAACAAAAGATCAAGAATATCAAGGGAAATAATGAAAAAAAAAATGTGAAGGAAGGGGGCCTAGCGGTACCAGACATTAAACTATACTATAAAGCAGCAGTCATCAAAACAATATGGTACTGGCTAAGAGATAGAAGGGAGGATCAGTGGAATAGACTTGGGGTTAATGACGTCAGCAAGACAGTGTATGATAAACCCAAAGAGCCCAACTTTTGGGACATGAATCCACTATTTGACAAAAACTGCTGGGAAATTTGGAAAACAATATGGGAGAGATTAGGTCTAGATCAACATCTCACACCCTACACCAAGATAAATTCAGAATGGGTGAATGACCTGAATATAAAGAGGGAAACTATAAATAAATTAAGTGAACACAAAATAGTATACCTGTCAGATCTCTGGGAAAGGAAAGATTTTAAAACCAAGCAAGAGTTAGAGAAAATTACAAAATGTAAATTAAATGGTTTTGATTATATTAAGCTAAAAAGCTTTTGTACAAACAAAAATAATGTAGTCAAAATCAGAAGGGAAACAACAAATTGGGAAAAAATCTTTATAACAAAAAACTCTGACAGGAGGCTAATCACTCAAATATACAAGGAGTTAAATCAATTATATAAAAAATCAAGCCATTCCCCAATTGAAAAATGGGCAAGAGACATGAATAGGCAATTCTCAGGTAAAGAAATCAAAAGTATCAATAAGCACATGAGAAAGTGTTCTAAATCTCTAATAATTAGAGAAATGCAAATCAAAACAACTCTGACTACCACTTCACACCTAGCAGATTGGCTAAAATGAAAGAAGGGGAGAGCAATGAATGCTGGAGGGGATGTGGCAAAATTGGGACATTGATGCATTGCTGGTGGAGATGTGAACTGATCCAACCATTCTGGCTGGCAATTTCGAACTATACTCAAAGGGCTATAAAAGACTGCCTGCCCTTTGATCCAGCCATACCATTGCTGGGTTTGTACCCCAAAGAGATCATAGATAAACAGACTTGTACAAAAATATTTATAGCTGCACTTTTTGTAGTGGCGAAGAACTGGAAAGGGAGGGTATGTCCTTCAATTGGGGAATGGCTGAACAAACTGTGGTATATGCTGGTGATGGAATACTATTGTGCTAAAAGGAATAATAAATTGGAGGAGTTCCATGTGAACTGGAAAGACCTCCAGGAACTGATGCAGAGCGAGAGGAGCAGAGCCAGAAGAACATTGTACACAGAGACTGATATACTATGGTAAAATCGAATGTAATGGACTTCTGTACCGGCAACAATGCTATGACACAAGACAGCTCTGAGGGATTTATGGTAAAGAACACTACCCATATTCAGAGGAAGATCTGCAGGAGAGAAAACATAGAAGATAAACAACTGCTTGAATGCAGGGGCTGAGGCGGACATGATTGGGGATGTGGTCTCGAAACTACCACACCAATGCAACTAACAACAATATGGAAATAGACCCTGAACCAGGACACATTTTACAACCAGTGGAAATGTGCATTGGTCATGTGTGCAGGGGGGGGGGGAGGGTGTGAAGGGGAAAGTAGGGGCATAAAGTATGTAAACAGGTTAAAATGAATATTAATAAATGTTTTAAAAATACTAGGGTTGGTCTGTAGCTTTGCATAGTTCATTTCTCTGCTATTATATGGAGTTTATACCAAATGAAAATTATTAATGAAATCATGATATCTCAGAGGCCCCAGATAGAAAACTTCTTAATATTCCTTATAGGTTTGGTTCTGTGGCCTAACAAAGTTTGGGTTATTCCAGCTAACCTCTGAGTTCCTCATTTCTCTTTGCATAGTGCAAACCAAAGTTTACAATACAAGCCTTCAAGTTTCCTCATATATAAAGCAAAATCAGGATATAGGAAACAGATAAAAGAAAACAAAAGAGTATATGACAGTGGCAATTACTGAATGAATAAGTGGTTAGTGTTAAGAGGAAAGGAAGTGGGTGTGGAGGGAGATAGAGCTTTTGGAACTTCCCTCCATCCTTAAAAAACTAATTATAATTGACAATTTGAGCCCATGTTATTTGTCCCAAAATGCCTGTAGGAATCAAATGACCCATCTCAAACTCTCCCTCTTCTGCTGAAGCCTTGCTCTCCATTTTCTCTTGTTCTTTGTCCACTACCCCCATATTTTCACTTCTTTAGAGGATGACTCATTAAGTTCCCACCATGGTTGCTGTCCAGCTTGTGCAGTGCCAGTTCCCTCTTCTTCATCAATTTTCTCAAATGCTATTTGTCTTCTCCAAATCCCACGTGTTTAAGCTGGAGATGAATGAGCATTTGGTAGGCACTGTGCTAGGCATTAGAGATACAAAGAGAAAGTTATAATGTAATAAGAATAATCACTTACATAGTGTTTTAAGGTTTATAAAGTGCTTTACAAATTCTTCATTTCACCTATACAATAGCCCTGGGAGGTAAATCCTATTATTATCCCTATTTTAGAGATGAGGAAACTGAGTCTGGCAGAACTTACGTAATTTGAGCAGGGTCACACAACTGGCAAGGTCCAAAATGCCCCAAAGGCAAAAAGTCCCTTCAGTTGGTACTCCAGGGATATTTATAGACCAGCTCTAATGGTTTCTCCTGAGCCCAGCCCCCCCCTGGCTGGTTCAACATTCTAATCCTTTTCCAACTGTCAGGGCTACTACAGTTGGTTTGCAAAAGCAAGAGCTTTTGCTGCAACCCTGCATTACACTATACAACAGCCCTGGGAGGTAAATCCTATTATTATCCCTATTTTAGAGATGAGGAAACTGAATGTGGCAGAACTTAAGTAATTTGAGCAGGGTGCCTGAAGCTCAATTTGAACTGAGGTCTGAACTCCAGGCCGAGTGCTCTGAATGCTGTCCATTAGAAGTTCATGTCCTTACAAAGCTTATGTTCTACTGAAGGAGAAAAAATGTGTATATGTGTGTATAAAGCTATGAAAAGTAATGCAAAATAAGTGCAAATTGGATGAAGTAGCATCCATAACATCATGGTTTGGGGAGAGGAGTCAGGAAAAGCTTCTTTTAGGAAGTGGTACTGAAGGAAGGCAGAGAAGGAAGGAATGTATTCCATAAATGGTAGAGGAGGACACCTGACCAAAGGCAAGAGGCAGAAAAAAATTGAAAACTAAATTCTGTGAAATCAGTTAAGATGTCTAAAGATGGGTTTTAGTCATTCGGCGCCAAGCTCATCATTTCGAATTGCCAGAAAGGTCCAGCTGCTGTGCATCACAGTGACTAATAGCAGGTTACAAACTCTATCTTCTCAGGGTCAGCCATAGGGCAGGAAAACCAGGGAACCATTTTCTCGAATGACTCTATTGGATGTCCCAGGAGGAAAAAGGGATTTACACAAAGGAAAATAAAAGAGAGTCATCAATCTTTCTCTCATAAATAACCATAATCAATGGAAATGTACCTTGTCACCAAACAAGTGGATTTCAGACCCCTAAAAGGTGTTCAATTTGCCTTTAGATGAAAGAACGTTCATATAAGAGATTCTTTTAAAACTTTTTATGATTATGTCTATAATTCTTTGCCATTTTAATAAGGGCTATAAAAGTGGACTCTGTAAACTTATAAACCATGCCATAATAAGATAGTGTATTAATAGTGATGGTGGAGGCTAAACCCCTTTAGGCAAATTTAAATCTGCCTTGCTGGATAGCCCTTAGAAGAGATGGAGTTTCAAGAATTTGCCAGTTATCTAACATTATGAATGCCTAAAAAATTTATTTTCCTTATTGAAAAAGAAAAAGGCATCAAAATGATAAAATAATAAATGAAATGAAAGAATTGATAAATGAGTAAATGGCAATCAGTACAAATATATGATGGTGTAAATTAAAAATTATCTAGATGTGAATGGCTTGTGAAAAAAGATAGCTAGGGAAGAGGAAGGAGAAGGGAAAGATGAAAAGGAAGAAATAAAAGATAATAAATAGATTGCGGTAGGTCAGTAAATGATAGATACAAAGATAGAGACTTAAAAGATAAAAAATGATAGCAGCGAATATTAAATTGATATAGCCTATGGTTTTCAAAGTTATAGGCAATAATTTTAAGCCACCTCAATTTAATTCAACAAATATTTATTATGCACATAGTATATATAAGGTACTTGTAAAAACCAATAGAAAAGACATGGAGATTTATATTTAATATTCCAGATTAACATACCAAGGAACCTTATATGTTTGACACAATACATGCAATGACTATAAACATTTGGGGATAAATATGAAGGAGAAAACACCAATCAACTGCTATGCATACTTCTTATAATTGTATACGAAATGTTTTTAATTCATCTTGTGATACTGGCTAAACAAAGGGGGGTGGGTCATGGTTTCAATTCAACTCCCTTATGTATTTCTGCTTTTCTTTTGTTCAGCTGATTGCCACTCAATGGTATAAATTGCTAAAGTACAAGAAATATCTGGTATGAGTTGTGGTTTGATCTGTTCTCTTGGAAAGAAAATGGCAACTCTTTTCAAAGGGTTATATCTAATCCAATCCATCCAAGATGAATTAAAAATCTGCTCTGTGCTAGACATGAGGCACTAGGGATAGCATCATAATGATCATTCACATTAATATAGAGCTTTATGGGTCAGCTACATGGCACAGTGGATAGAGTACTGGGGCCTAGTGTCAAGAAAATTCATCTTCCTAAGTTCAAATATGGCCTCAGACACTCACTAGCTGTGTAACACTGGGCAAGTCACTTAACCTTCTTTGTCTCAGTTTTTTCATCTGTGAAATGAGTTAAAGAAGGAAATGGCAAACCACTCCAGTATCTTTGCCAAGAAAACACCAAACAGAGAGTCATACGAGACTGAATACAATTGAAAAATTAAACACTTTATGGTTTGTAAAATTTTACAAATATGATCTCATTTCATTCTCACAACAACCTTGGGAAAGAGGTGCTTTTATTATCCTTATTCCACAGATGAGGAAACTGAGACAGACACTAAATGATTTGCCCACAACTATACAGCTGATCAGCATCAAACAGGATTTGAACTCACATCTTCCTGATACCATGTCCAGCCCTCTAAACATTGTATAACCTAGTTGCCTGTAAATGATTCAAAGATAAAACTTTATAATAGTCCTGCCCATTAATGTGCTGTTGGTGGAGCTGTAATCTGGTCCAACCATTCTAGAGAGCAAATATGCCCAAAAGACTTGTAAACTATTTGTACATATTCTTTGCATTAGGAATACCACTATTACTTCTGTTTCCCAGAGATAAAAAGGAAGGACGTATTTGTTCAAAAAATATTCATTGTAGCTCTTTTTGTGGTAGCAAAGAAATGGAAATCGAGGGATTGTCGATCAGTTGGAGAATGGCTGAAGAAGTTATGTTATATGATTATAATGGAATGCTTTTGGGCTATAAGAAGTTAATGGGCAGGTTGATTTTGGAAAAACCTGGAGAGATTCACATGAACTGATGCAGGTGAAGTCAGCAGAACCAGGAGAACATTGTACATCATAACAACAATATTTTTTGATAAACAACTGTGAATGACCTAGTTATTGTCAGTAACATAGTGATAAGAAACAATCCCAGAGACTCATGATGGAAAAATGCTCTTCGCTTACCAAGGAAGAACTGGTGGAGTCTAATGCAGATCAAAATATATTATATTTCATTTTCTCCCTACTTCTTTTTTCCCTTTTTTGTTTAAGATCTCCTCCACAAAATAACTAAGATGAAAAAATATTTTACATGATTGCGGATGTAAAATTTATATCAGATTGTTTACCATCTCAGGGAGAAAGAAGGGATGAGAGAAAAGGAGGGAAGGAGGATGGGAAGGAATGGGAGAATTAAAACTCATTTTTTTAAAAAGAATGTTAAAATTTGTTTTAAAATTTGTTGAAGGTTTTTTGTTCTTATTTTTGTAAGGAGTTTTTTTGTTTTATAGAATCCATGGAGAGGAAAAGAAATCATCCAATTCGAGAAAAACTAAGCACCAATTATGGAAAATTGAGTATCAATGTGCCCTTCTTTTTCCCCCAAGTGAGACCAGTCATCAACTATCCCAAGTAAATGAGAAACTCTCCTTTTTGTAGTGGTGTCTAGAGATGGATATTCCACACTTTCCTTTGGTAACTTATTTCTAAGCTGACACCAGTCACTCGAGTATTAAGAGCCCCTGAATAATTCCACTCTGGTCTGCCTTGCTTGTCTCATGTTTCAAACAATACTATCTCCCTCCTTTCCTTTTTCTTTGCCCCTCTCTAATTTTGACAGTGGGCAAAGACCTAAACAGAAGGCAGGAACTTGACCTATAGTCACAAAAACATCAGATATTAGAGTTTGTGGGAACTCAGAACTCAATCTAATCCAACTAGATGGATAGAGTAGATGAATGGAACTTTGCCATATTATCTCTCCTAACCTCAAGCACTGGGTTTCAAAGGAAAACACTGAGTCTCCCAGCCGCCCAAATGAATAAGCTGCTACTGGCTTCATCTGAGGCAAATAGAAAGTTGTGACAGATAACAGAGAGTTTGGGATTCTGAAAAACATAGTCTGGCACATTCTTTTAGACCAGACTTGTCATTTTATTTACAGAGACAATTCCTAGGGAAGAAAGTTGTTCTGCTAATGCATGTAGGTACCTGCTCTACATGTAAAATTGTACAGTTGTCTGAGGTACAGAGAAGTTAAGTGACTTGTCTAGAGTCATGCAACTGGCAAATGTCAAAAGCAGAACTTCTACCTAGGTCTTCCTGACACAGAGACCTGCTCTCTCTCTCTTGCCAAGCACAGAGTAGGAGCTTTTAAAAAGAACCCATGTTTATTCAATGTTGAATTGAATTTCATTTTGATTTCTCAGTTGAAGATACTTCCAAGCAAAAAGCTATAAAACAATTTGACTCATCCTCATCTTTCAATTCACACATCCTATCTCCTGCCAAGTTGCTAATTTTTCCTCCTACATGCAACCCTTCATCTTTATGCATACAACCAGAATTTTAGCCTCCAAAAGATGGTGAGCTGTAGTAGGGAACAAGGGCAGTAGAATGGATCTTGGGATTGACCTGGGATTGAAAGCTAACTTTTCCAGTAAGTACTCATATGAAGGAACAGGAAAACCCTGACATGGTCATCTGTAAAATGGTGTGGGGGTGGGGAGGGCATATAGATGGCACCATGGATAGAGTGCCTGCTGTACCTAGAGTCAGGAAGGTTCTTCTTACTGTGTTCAAATGTGGCCTCAGACACTTAATGGCCATGTGATACTGGGCATGTCACTTCACCTTGTTACCTTGGTTTCTTCATCTTAAAATGAGCTGGAGAAGAAAATAGCAAACCACTCTAGTTTGTTTTCTAGAATCATAAAGAGTAGAACAACAACAAAGAGTAGAGAAGAACAGAAACCATATTAATAATATGTGTACCTGACAGGTTAGTTATGAAAAAAAGTTCCATAAGCTGCAAAGCACATCATAAATGTGAATTATTATCCCATCTTGGTTTCTTTTCAAAGAAACCAAAGCAAAGCACCAATCACACAACATTCTTTACCTCATCTATACACCTTCTCACAGGCTGCTCGTCCATATTTGAAATGTCTTCTTATACAAAATAATTCTTTCCCAAGGGATTTCACAAAAGTGTTACCTTTTCTTCAATTAATTTCTTAAAAAAGAAAAAGCCTTAATTCCCCAATTAATAAATGGGCAAGGGACATGAATAGGCAGTTTTCAGATAAAGAAATCAAAAATATCAATAAGCACATAAAAAGTGCTCTAAATCTCTTGTAATTAAAGAAATTCAAATCAAAACGACTCTGAAGCACCACCTCACACCTAGCAGACTGACTAATATGACAGAAAATGAAAGTAATAAATGTTAGAGAGTATGTGGCAAAAATGGGTACACTAATGCATTGCTGGTGAAGTTGTAAATTGATCCAACCATTCTGGAAAGCAATTTGGAGTTATGTCCAAAGGGCTTTAAAAGACTTCCTGCCCTTTGATCCAGCCATATCATGCTGGGTTTGTACCCCAAAGAGATAATAGGGAAAAATGTATACAAAAATATTTATCGCTATACTCTTTGTGGTGGTAAAAAATTGGAAAATGAAGGGATGCTTTTCAATTGGGAAATGGCTGAACAAATTGTGGTATCTGATAGTGATGGAATACTATAGTGCTAAAAAGAATAATGAACTGGAGGAAGTCCATGTGAACTGGAATGACCTCCAGGAATTGATGCAGAGTGAAAGGAGCAAAACCAGGAGAACAGAGACTGATACATTATGGCACAATCGAACATAATGGACTTCTCTACTAGCAGAAATTAAATGATCCAGGACAGTTCTGAGGGACTTAGGAGAAAGAGCACTATCCACATCCAGAAAAAGAACTGTGGGAGTAGAAAAACAGAAGAAAAACATTTCCCTGATCACTTGGTTCAATGGAAACATGAGTGGGGATGTAGACTCTAAATGATCACTCTATTGCAAATATAAATAATATGGACATAGGTCTTGACCAATGATATATGTAAAACCCAATGGAATTGTTTGCTGGCTATGGGGAGGGGGGGAAGGAGAAGGGGAGGGAAAGAATATGAATCATGGAACCATGGAAAATATTCTAAATTAAATAAATAAATGTTTTTTTTAAAAAAAGCCTTAAGTTCTGTGTTAGAATTGATACTAAATATCAGTACTAAGGCAGAAGAACAATAAGGGGTTAAGCAATTGGGGTTAACTGACTTGCCCAGAGTTGGAAAGTATCTGAGGCCAAATTTGAACCCAGGACCTCCTATCTCTACAAGTGGTGTTCTATTCACTGAGCCACCTAACTGCCCCTGTTCAATTAGTTTCTGAGATGCCTCCTCCAAAAAACATTTCCCTTAATGAGCAGAAGGATAGGAAATTGTTTTAGGCTAATAAAAAATAAATATATAAACAGCCAAGATTCAAATCTGGAGAAGAGTAGAAAGGTTAGTGATAAACAAGAACAAATGAGAAGAGGCAATGATTATATAAAGATCATAAAATGAAATCAGAGAGGGAGAGTGAGAGAGGGGGGGATGAAGTGAGGGAGGAAAGGAGGAAGAAATAAAGGGAGAGAGGGAGAGAGAGAGAGACTAAGACAAAGTGTTGAGACAAACTACTATTCAGAAGTATAATTCGGATATATATGCAGCTAAGGGGAATGAGACATAGAGGTTAGATAATTTAGAAAGAACCTAGAGTCGAAAAAAAAACCAGAGAGAAGAGAAAATCAAAAAGAAGAGAGTGTTCAGCAGCATCAAAGGCTGCAGAGACATCTGGAAGGAAGAGAATTGAGAAAAGGTCATTAGATAAGGTAATTAAGAGACAAAAAAACATAGAAAAGTCAATGAAACACCCGTAACATATGATCTACAGCAAACTTCTTGCTGGGTGTATAACTCTGAGCATAAGGGTAGAAATTTTAAGCACACAAAAATGCATATGTATGTATATATATGCATATATGTTATGTATGTATGTGTGTATTTAATTATAGGCCAGCTAGGTGGTATAGTACATATTGCATGGGGCCTGGAATCAGGAAGATCTTAGTTCAAATAGTTCCAGATACCTACTAGCTATGGAATCCTACGCAAATTATTTAACCTCTATTTGCCTCAGTTACTTATCTGTAAAATAGGGACACAATGAGAACAGAAATGGGAAATCACTCGATGACTGAACAACAAAATATCCTGATAGTAGCATTTAATGGTTACAAAATGCTCAGAATTAAATGAGTGCCCATAAAATGGGATGGAAAAAATTCTGGTTGCAAATTACAGCATATTGCTAAACTGTAAGAAATGATAAATGGAAGCAATTTAGACACAAATAGAAAATTCAGTAGATTTTAAATCTCAAATTTTAAATTTTGTAATAAATAGAAAATTCAGAAGCTTGCTGGCTTTGTACTCAGAGGGCCCAGGGTTCAAATCCCAGCCCTATGATATATTAACTGTGTGACCATGGGAAAGTGGCATCTCCTCTGGGCCTCATTTTCCTCGTGGAGAAAATGAAACAACTGGACTAAATGATCTCCAAAATCTTTTCCATTTCTGTTTATTTTATCTTAAAATCATAAGAATCGATACATAGAGAAATAAACCTGAACTACATATACAAAGATGATAATAATGCATTATAAAAATGAACAAATTTTGAACAGCAAAAAACTCTGATCAACTAAATGATCAACCATGATTCCAGAAGACCAATAATGCAAGATGCTATCCATCTTCTGATAGAAAGATAATGGATTAATATGCAGAATAAAAATGTTTGGGGAATATGATTAGTGTGTGGATATGTCTTGCTTGACTAAGGTGATTAAGGGATTCTGCATTTCCTTCCTTTCTTCATTTCTTCTTTCTTTCTTCTTTCCTTCTTTCTTTCCTTCCTTCCCTCTTGTCTTCCTTCCTTCTTTCTTTTTTCTTTCCTCTCTCCCCTCCCTCCCCTTATTTCCTTCCTTTATTTTTCCCTTTCTAACTTTTGCTTCTTTCCTTCTTTCATTCCTTGCCTCCTTCCTCCCCCTCTTCCTTCATTTCTCATTTATAGAAGAGGTGTACGGGAGAAAAATAAATATTTGATAATAAAAATATTTTAATGTAAATGAAAACCACATTAAAAGAAATCCTAACTCAAATAATTGTAGTGGCCAACCTTAGTTTTATAGAACAAATACTGAAACCCAGCTCCTTTCCTTCTCTTAGCAGACAAGCGGAGGGCTGCAGACACATAATACTGCATAAACTTTTAGATACTCTGTCGCTTTTACATGACTGTTTCAGCAGGGTTCCTGGTAGTGCAGAGATTTAGGAAAAGAGGTGTGTTCTAAACAGAAAAGGTACTAGTAAACTGAAGGCAAGTAAAGAAAAGAGAAAGGAGAAAAGGAAAGGGGAAAAAAGAAGAAAGAAAATTCACCTTGGTGCCTTTCTTTTTTCTTTTCTTTTAAACCCTTACCTTCTCTCTTGGGCTCAATACTGGGTATTGGTTCCAAGTCAGAAGAGTGGTAAGGGATAGACAATAAAGGTCAAGTGACTTGCCCAGGGTCACACAGCTAAGAAGTATCTGAGGCCAAATCTTAACCTGCGACCTCCTATCTCTAGGCTTGGCTCTCAATCCACTGAGCCACCAGCTGCCCATGATACCTTTCTAAATAACCCTATGGCTTCCACCCACACTGAGATCACCAGGGTATTGGAGTCATACTACAATACCCTTTTTATTATTTCTTGTGTGCTTTAAATTTCTAGTCTTTATTGGGGTCTGTGTTGGCTCAAGCTGGCAGTGAGCTCTCAGGGGAGGGGCCAGCATCTGTTAACTCTCCTTGTGCCATCTGGAGAGAGGTGCTGAATAACTGGTTTTTGAAGATGATAGAGAATAGGTCTGTTCCCTACATTTAAAGAACTAGCTGGTGCTAGGAGAGAACTGGGCAAGGCCTCTAAAACCTCCACTGCTCATAGCTCTGCTGGGTATATTAATCCATATTCAAAAAGAAAAAGAAATGTGCCTGACTGTAGATTCAGGAAGGGACCTAAGAGATCACTGCATATAAATCCTGGTGTATTACAGAATAGGCGTTAGAATATGGAATTCTAGACAAACCTAGAATCTAACAGTTGAAAGGAACATTAAAACATGAAATGTAGAATGTCAGAAACAAAAGGATCCTAGAGAATAGAATTTAACTATAGAAGGGAATAAGCATTTATTATGTGCCAGACGCTGTGCTAAACACTTTATAAATGTCATCTTGTTTGTTGTGATTGGACACACAAACTAGGAGGGAGGCACAGGAAGTGACGCATAAGTGACCCCTTTAAAAAGAGAGAGTTGAGTGAGTCAAGGGTCTTCTGGTTTTGTGAAGGGGACCTGAGGGACTTCTGCTCTTTGTGACCGAGACTATTCCACGTGGTGAGTGTTAAACTGAATCTTCCTGAATTTCTCTTAAGGAACTTTCCTTATAAAGAGACTCTGTGGCTGAAGCCTTGCTTCATACACCTCTGGGGCCTTTGGGCCTCTGGCCCTCTGCTCAAGACTTAACCTTTTCCAATTAAGGACTAGTTAAACTGCCTGGTTTGAGCCAAGGGCCAGAGCAATTTACTCAGTGTGTTAGATCACTTATCCTATCTTATTCTCTCTATTTTTTTTTACTTTCTCTCTCTCTCTTCTTAATTTTGTAAATAAATTTCCATAAAAGCCATTTTGACTTGAGATTATTCCTTAATTGGGGAAATTTCTCCTGGCAACCACCTTTTAATATATTCGACCAAAAATCCTATTTCCCCCTTACATGTTTGATCCTCAGAATAATCATGGGATGTAGATACTAACAACCCCATTCTGTAATTGAGGAAACTGAGGCAAAAAGGTTAAGTGACCTACATAGAGTCACACAGCTAGGAAGTATCTGAGGCTGGACTTGAACTCATCTTCCTGACTTCAGTTGCAATGCTCTATTTTGACACCTAGAATTTTCAGAATCTGTGTTAGAACACAGAACATAAGAATGTTAGAATTGAAAGAGATTTTAGAATAGAACAAAGAATGTCAGAACTCAGAAAGATGCATGAACATAGGGCAAAGAATGTCAGAACAAAGAAGAACTTTGGACCTCAGCACAATGGATTCTGATCTCAGTGGTGGGATGTTGGGTTAAGGCTCTTAGAATACAGATTAGTAGAACTTGAGGGGACATTGGCGATCATCTAATCTAATTCTATTAATTTACTGTTAAGGGAATTAAGGTTAAAAAGATTAAGTGCTTTGTCCAAAGTCAAAGAGTTAGAGAAAGTAGTAGTGTTCAAGGCCTGGTCCTCTGACTGTATATTTACCTTCCAACTACATAATGCTTCTTTCCTTTGACCCCAAATCCTTAAAATAGATCTCACAAAAACTAAGATTCTCACTATTTCTGAGCATAAAGAAACCATAAAGAACATCTAGTACTATACCTTCACTTTACAAATGGGAAAACCAAAGTTTGCAAGATACTAAACTTTGGAGGGCACCTGGGTGGCTCAGTGGATTGAGAGTCAGGCCTAGAGATCAGGGGTCCTGGGTTCAAATCTGGCCTCAGATACTTCCTAGCTGTGTAACCCTGGGCGAGTCACTTATTCCCAGTTGCCTAGCCCTTACCACTTTTCTGCCTTAGAACCAATACACAGTATTGATTCTAAGATGGAAGGTAAGAGTTTACAAAAAATAAAGATACTAAACTTTGAGATTAGGTGCAGTGGAAACCAAGACAACATTTGACCCCTTAGCTTTCTGGTCCAGTGATTTTCTGACTAAAAACAAGAAATTATAAAGCAATATATAGTTTCTTTACCTAAAAAGTCAGTCGGCAGATGTTAGGGATGTTTCATTTTGAATGGAAGTAATTTATTCAAGAGAGTTCCTTGTTGCCACAGCACCTCAGAATTAAATGAGATTTCATAAACCATCTATTGCAATCAATATCTGAACAATAATCCCCTCTACAACCTACCTGATAATTATTCATATCCAGGATCACCTAAAGTAAGGGGAATTCAATCCAATATGCCTTAGGAATAGCTCTAAATTTTAGGAAGGTTTTCCTTTTAATTCACTGATAAATCAAGCAAGAGACATTTATCAAGTATTTATTAAGCACTAAGATAAGCACTGGACATGAAAAAATAAAAGTAAACACTGCTTTGTCTTCAAGGAGACAGTTCATCCAGGGAAGATAACATGATGAACATACACATGTGGATGTAGGTAGGTCTGTGTGTAAAGGAATGCTTATACCTATAACCTCAAGTAATTACAATGAAAGAAGAAAGAAAGAAAGAAAGAAAGAAAGAAAGAAAGAAAGAAAGAAAGAAAGAAAGAAAGAAAGAAAGAAAGAAAGAAAGAAAGAAAGAAAAAGATAGATAGATGGATAGATGTAGATGGGTGTATTGTTATTTATATACACATAAATACACATATACATATATGTTCATGTAGACATAAGTATATTATATTGTATAAATTTGGACTTATGCAAACTAGATATAAAAGAGATAAGGTTATTATTTGTGGTGCAAGGCACTAGCATTTAGAGGAGTCAAGGCAGTGCTTGAGTTTGAGAAGTAATCAATTCTTCTATCAAACCTAAATCTGTATTTTCTGCAACTTGGGACAAGTCTGATCCCTTTTCCATGATAATAGTTTGCATTAATATAGGGCTTTGAATATTGCAATGGTCGTTAAATATGTTGCTTCATTTGACCTTCACAACAACCTTGCAAGTTTGGTCTTATTACTACTCCATTTTAGTGATGGAGAAACAGGAATATGACCTTTTCAGGATCACAAAGCTAGTTAGTATCTGAGGCACAATTTGAAAATGTAGTTTGAAATCCAGCACCATATTTACTGTACTTGTGAAACTGCTTGAAACATGTAATTCTTAAACCTTCCCTGAAGAATACCTCCAAGTGTTCTAATGTGTTCTCCATATGTCATGTTCTCCGGGTTCTTCAATACTCTGGTTACCCTCCCCTAAACACTGTTTAGATTATCAATATATTTTCTAAAATGTAGAGTGCTGAGAAATAAACAAGCACTCTCTGTGTGGTCTGCCCAGGACTTGGTACAAGTTGGCCTATCCCAAGGGTGTACTTTTATTTTTTTAAAACCCTCACCTTCCATCTTGGACTCAATACTCGGTATTGGCTCCAAGGCAGAAGAGTGGTAAGGGCTAGGCAATGGGGGTCAAGTGACTTGCCCAGGGTCACACAGCTGGGGAAGTTTCTGAGGCCAGATATGAACCTAAGACCTCCCGTCTCTTAGGCCTGGCTCTCAATCCACTGAGCCACCCAGCTGCCTCAATATACTTTTAAGTTTAATCTCCATTATTAACACTTTTCTATCACTTTCTTGAGCATAGTCAATCAACAAAACAATAAATAAGATCCTGATTTATAGCATTTGCCACTTTCTGGAGTGTAAAGGCTTATGCTGAAAATTTAACAAACAACTTTTGCGAGCTGATAGGAGCTAGCTCCAGCATGCCCCTGGCTTATCTCCCTCCTGGTCCTGAAAACTGATTTTCAGAGTCTTCATGAATTGGCAGAAAAGCAACGGAGAACAAGGCTGCTAATACAGTAAAGGGAATTGAGCTGAGAGGTATGCTTTTCTCCCTACTATCCAGGATGTATTTGCTTCAAGAGATGAAGTTCAAACTTGCCTGAACATTTATCTGTTCTGGTTTTCTAAACCCCAATTTAATTCCAAGCTTCTAGTAAAAAGCTAACATTTGCTAAGTCAGGCATATGATAAAGAGGACCATAAATATGATATGATCGAGCTGATGCAAAGTTCTGTGCATTGCAGGGTTTTTAAAAATTCAAGTGCAAAAAAAAAATCAAACTATTCAGTGTTGCGGAGAAAAGCCATGCATCCAATTAAAAACATGCTGCAAATTAATACGGCATTAACATTTGTCCGTGTGTCTCCTGAGCTGTATTTTTAGAATCCCTTTTGGCAAGACTGCATCAAAAGAAAATGAATTCTGAGCCCTCCTCCGGCTTTCCAGCAGAACTGAACAATGGTGGGGGTGTGAAGGCATTACACAGCAAAAAAATCAGCAAGGTAAGTTAAGAGACAAAAGCTTCAGTTCTTCCTCTAAATATGGGAGACCCAAAGCTAGATTATCACTTTATCTCTTCTGACTTTTTTTAGGTGTAGAATGTCTTTTTCCATGAAATCACTTACTCCTGAGTACAAAAATCAGACAAATGAAGTTTGAGATGCCCTTTGCAGGGAAGGTGGACAGTTCAATAGCTCAATGAGATTCTTTGGGGAAAGCTGCATTGTGGTGCAGCCCTGGATGAATGTAGCCTAGTTAGAAGGAGCCAGGAACATGCACAATGACGGAAACCAAGAAATCTCTGATGCTTCTATAAAGGCTGATCTTCAAAGCCAGGCATTTGTGCCTCTGAAGTTCCAAACATCCCTGAGGCCCTCAGGGGGTCATGTCCCCTCATCTCCTTTGCATCAACTTCCCATTCTCTGCATTTCCCCCTTCTTACAACAACATTCCTGGGAACCATCAGCAAAAAGCAATTTAAACATTATCAATTGACTTGAGTCCAGTCATTAGACCCTGACTGCCTGGGTCCCCAGTACAGAGAAGACAAATTTGTTTTTCTCTGATAGACAGGGACTACCAATAAGGGTGATGGTTATTTCTTACAAGAGCAGGTAACAAGTTTCTTTGGAAGCTCTTTACTATGTGCATCTTTCTGCCCACTCTAACTCCTTTAGAAGAAAGAAAGAATTGTAAAAGGGAAATCTAAAACACATGAAACATCAAACCCTCTTTCAATAAGAGACATTAGGGTACAGAGGGGGAAAAAAGCACTGGATATCGAGGCGGAGGACCTGAATGTGAATCTACCTGTAAGTATAACTATCTAGGTTCCCCTGGGTAAGTCAATTCACTTCCCTGGGCTTCTTATTCTCTATCTGTAAAATGAAGAAGTGGGATTAAATAAAAAATTCTTAACCCTTTTTGGGTCACATGGACACATCTTGTGGTCTAGTGAAGTCTATGGACTCCTCTGAATAGTATTTTTAAAAACATAAGATAAAATATATGACAAAGGAAATCAATGATATTAAAAATACAACTATACATATGCGCTTGTGTGTTAAGAAAATTTGGACCAGATGACCTTTGAGGACCCTTCTAGCTCTAGGTGTAGTATCTTAAAATTTTGCTTGAGATAGACCCCTCCCACCACCATGACTGCTAAACTTGATAGGGACTTTTCTCTGAGGAACTGAACTTGGGGAACATTTACAATGCCAGTACAAAAAGAGATCTCTGAGCCTGATAGTTAATGTCTACACATATCATTGGAAGAGATTCTGGGTTTCTTTTAGGACATGACTAAAACCAATCCTCAGCCTGAAAAGTTAGGAGAGCTGAAAGTAGCTTCATTACACATAAGTCCTCATATTTAAATATAGTCAATGTAGCTACCCATACATACTCTATTTGGTGCATATTACATATTCTATTTCTTTATATATACCTCTCTCTTGCCTTAATTTCCAAAGTCTCCTAAGCAAATGACTATTATTACAAAAATAGTTTGGTGGGGGAAAGCATTAAATTATGAAATATGACTATATTTTCAGCTCAGGTTTAAAATCATATCCAAGCTTTTACTAAATTTGCTGCACAAGCATTATCAAAAATTCCCTCTAGTTACTGGGTTATAAAGGATTTCTCCTGCACCTCAGTATTTACCCATCTCTGAGAGAGCCAGTTTTCTAAGAGGCTGATACAAAGCAAGGAAGATTATCACCTTTAAAAAATATATGACAATGTTCACATCACTTTCATAAAGACCATTTTCAAAATGAAATAAATATGAGAAAAAATAATTTTGGTGCACATCTGGCAGAGTCATTTCTAGGCTTTTAGCCTTTTTCCTGAATAATAAAAATGGCTTAAAGTGACAGGTTCACCTACTATACCTCAATCTATTAAACACAGATTAAAACTGATTGAATTTGTATATAAAGAAACCAATACTCACTACTGAAATTACTTGGATTACATGTAATTCTATAATTCTTAAATTACAAGCTGTAACAGTAACTAGTTGAGAATACTTTTCAAAAAATTTTAATATATTAGCAAGATATTTTTAATCCTTCTCTAACCAACTTAAAATTTCACAATCCCTGGGCCAGTTGGGTTGCGATCAAAAGCAGGCTAACTGTAGCATTACACATATGTTTTCTTGAAAATATCTATCTGCAGAGTCATCTCATTTTCATAGCTCTGAGGTTGCATAAAGGGAGAAGCCCACAAACCTATTAACCATGTGCTATCATTGCGGAGATCTGATTGCATTTGCAGTCACCTCTCCAAAATGCCAGGATCTTTATACACACACACACACACACACACACACACACACACACACACACACACACACACTAACAAGAAACTAATTTTCCTTTCTCCAAATCTTCTTCATGCCTGGTCTTTGCTAAGTAACAATATCCTGCTGAGTCCTGCCCTAATAATCTTGCAGAGATCTATAAAGGTCAGTTTTTTTTTCCTCCTCTCCTTCTTTGTATCAAAGATTATTGATCCAGATTTTTAAAATATGGCTTTTTTTTCCACGATTCATGAGCTCTCTACCTTGCCATCTGGGTCTCAGAGCCTTGGGTTATCCACATGGGGGTTCTCCTTGCCTGGGGTTTCAACTGTGAACCAAATGGACCAAAGTGCTTGGGTCTCTCCCACACAAACTGCAATGCTGCAGTCTGGTCATATTAATGAAGCAAGAGTAGCTCAGCAAGTTCAATTCCCCTCTGTCACAGCCCACAGATGGGGCAGGGAACCTGCTTGGAGAATTGACAACTCACACACCAGTCCAGCTTCCTCATTCTGATCCTCATATGGATCACTGGGGATTTTATAGTATACTCTGAGTTACAGATTACCCACTTTGAAAAGAAGGCAAGTTTAGTTTAACATAGTGTGGAAGAATTCTGGGAATAGCAGTCTTCTTTAAAACTGCAGGCATTTCTTCCTGAAACCAACTTACTAATTTTTGTGGGTCCTTCAAACAATGATAGCCTTCCTGGTATTAATTTCAAATTTCTCATCCTAAAATGTAATAAGTGGGGGGAAATTTCAAGTTTATTTGTCAACAGTGCATCAGACACTCATGTGTGTGAATAGATTACTTATGAATACATAGGTATTTAATTTTTAAAAGACCTTATGCTCCCCATTCACATCAACCATCCAAATAAAGAATGTGCTATGGGAGGAAAAAGATCATTTCAGTTTCAAAAAAGAGAAGTGGCAATCCACTTCATTCAGGATTCTGAGGGGACCCTCCCTCATTAGGATTTTGAGTAAATGTAGCTAGTTTTCTGACCTCTCTGCCTGGTCCCCCTCCCCATCAAGTACATATATATTTGAAACAAAATGTCAACAAGGGAATTGCTCATGACTTGAAATCATAAAAGGGGACAAAGCTCTTATTTGACCTTCAAATATCAGTCCCTGTATTCTTCTGCTTCCCTCTAGCCATCTGCATTCTATCCTAAGCTAAGAATATATTACTCCAGAGCTGAATGATGGAGTTGGATTTGTTTCATCTGCCTGTTTTAAGCGGTACCTTGTACATGTGCTCACTGCATTGCAGAGAAAACAGTGTGCATTCCCAACGTGGCTCCAAAAAAAAAAAAATCAAATTAAAATGTTAAAACACTACAACGCATTAATACGGAGAAGGAGAGGGGAAGCCCTTGATAATCAACTGAGAAATTCTGGGTAGAGGGTCTCCCTTGCCTCTGGGTGTCGGTGTGAGGTGGAGATCCCTGATTTGCCAGCCTGGGGCGCTGGCCTTGGTCCTGATGGCCGCCATAGAGCGAATACACACACGCCTTACCTTCTTCCCTGGCCGTTGTAAAGTGCTGTCCCCAACATTTAAGACAGGGCGTCTGGCAGGATCCCCCTTTTAGAACAAGCAACCAAAATTCCGACCCAGCCTTTCCTAGCACTTCCCCAAACCCCAACCTAGCCCTCCCTGAGTCTTCCGGCTTTTTCTCTGCTTGGCCTGACTCCAATGAGCTCATCTCCGGCTGGTGTAAGACAGGGAGTGGGGGAGGGGAGACGAAGCGGAAAGTAGGGGGAGGAGTGAAAGAGCGGGGGTTCAGGAAAAGGAATGAGAGAAAGAGGGGGACATGAGTGAAGGAGGAGGGGGCGGAAGGTGGTTGGAGATTTGAAATGTGCCTGAGAAAGGGAGGAGGGATGTCAGGTAGCCTTGATTGAATTGTTAGGGATGGAGCTTAAGTGGAGAAAGTAGAAGTGGAAAGGAAGAAGGAAATACAGGAAAAGGGGGTGAATGAAGACATGGAGAAAGGGGCGAGGCCGAAAGCGCGAAGGAAAAGATGGAAAAAAGAAAACGGGGATGGGGAGGGGATCGCTGCTAGCAAAGTAAAAAGCAGCAACGAGTAAAAGGAAATAAAGAAGTAAAAGGTCAACATAAAGAAAAAGTAAAAAGAGAAGGACGGTGGCGAGGGGGTGCTTGCCGTCTGTGGGGAAAGATCTGAGAAGGGGACACTTGGGGGGTGGAAAGAACGCCTGCTCAGTGAGAGATCAAAAGCAATAGGAGGGAAAGGGCCAATACCTTTGTTATGACC
>NC_058131.1:17081831-17114577 GCF_016433145.1 Gracilinanus agilis | reverse complement strand
TCTCTCTCTCTCTCTCTCTCTCTCTCTCTCTCTCTCTCTCTCTCTCTCTCTCTCTCTCTTTTTTTATTCTTCAAATTTAACCCTGTTTCTTATCAGGTCTGAGCCAGTTTCTAAGTATACTGAATCTTTGGGATTTAGTCCAAGATTCCTATAAGTCTATATCAAGGAGAGATTTTTATCTTTATTTTTCATTTTTTTCAACCTTTATTCTGATATCAGCAGAAACAATCTTTCTCTCTCTGCAAGGGACTCCCCCTTATGCAGGAAAATGGGTGCTGGCTTGCTATTGCCATCATCTGGCTGATTTTTATAGCGATAAATTGGCAAACAGTTGAGATTTTCCAACAAACAAAAGGTCCTGAATAAAGACATATGTTTTCTATAGCAAAGACCTCACTCAGCTGCATTTGGGGAGGGAAGGGTGGCTTAAAATGAACAAGTATATTTATTTTTCACTCATATGACAAGGAAAATAAACTAATATACAGTCTTTTTACGAAATACCTTCCTAGCATACAGTAGATGCTTATCAGTTAGAAATAGTTTTATTCTTTGCATAATTGCAATGTTCTAAACTCTAGGCCAGGAGTTGTTTACCTGGGATCTAGAGCTCCTGAAAGGCTCCTTAGATAGATTTCTGGGAGTCCATGAATTTTTATAGGAAAGATGTCTTTATTTTTCCCTAACTTCTCATAGAAATTTAACATTTCCTTTCAATTATTTAAAAATATTATTCTGAGAAGAGGTCATATGATTCATCATGATTCTTAAGCAGAGGGTGACAGGATCAACACCATAAAGACTAAGAACCTCTGATCTTCAGAGAGATATCACTCTTTCCCATCTAAGTTTTAAGTGACTATAGTAGGAGGTGTTTGTCTAGCTCAGGGGTTCCCAAACTTTTTTGGCCTGCCGCCTCCTTTTCAGAAAAAATATTACTTAGCACCCCTGTAAATTATTTTTTTTAATATTAATAGCAACAGGAAAAATAAATGCACCTGTGGCCATCACCATTCCTCTGAATTGCTGCAGCACCCACCAGGGGGCGGTGGTACCCACTTTGGGAATCACTGGTCTAGATACTAGAGCTGAATCTTTTTTAAACAAAGGGAATTATTGACCGAACGTCTCTATGAACCCTTAGTCATATTCCAGAGGAATTGAGGTGTTTTGGGAAAGAGCTACAGCCACTCTATCTGGCCACTGAACAAGTTGTTGCACCAAATGGAGCCCCTCCCTCCCAAGCAGCTCACCTGCAACATAGGGAATAGCCTAAAATATAATATGATCACTAGAGTGTGTACAAGGATTCCCTAGCTCTGACACCTCTGATCTATTAATACTAAGCTTCCAAGAGATTGGTTTTCTGGAACCCTTCTTACTTCAAGCACTATCTTCATTTCCATGTTCTTTGTCTCCCTAGAAAATTGCTAGAAGGTGAAGAAACCAGGTTCAGTACATTTTCTGGCAGCATCACTGGCCCTCTCTACACACACAGACAGCCTTCAGTCACAATATCCAGTAAAATACAGAAAACAAAAGTAGAGGCTCCCAAGCTGAAAGTGCAGCACAAATTTGTAGAGGAGATCATTGAAGAGACCAAGGTAGAAGATGAGAAGTCAGAAATGGAGGATGCCTTGGCAGCAATTGAGGCAGAACTGGCTTCTAGTGCCATGAAAGAGGAAGAGGAAAAGGAGGAAGAAGAGGAGGCTGCTGGAGAGGAAGAAATTGTGGCCACCCAAAAAGCTGCTGTGAAAGCTACTGCCCCAGAAGCTGAGGAAGGTGAGGAAGAAGAGGGTGAAGGAGAAGAGGAGGAGGAAGAAGAAGATGAAGGTGCTAAGTCAGACCAGGCAGAGGAAGGAGGATCTGAAAAGGAAGGCTCTAGTGAGAAGGATGAGGGTGAACAAGAAGAGGAAGAAACTGAAGCTGAGGGTGAAGAATTAGAGGCGAAGGAGGAAAAAACAGAAATTAAGACAAAGGAAGAAGTTATCATCAAGGAGCTTGTGGTAGAATCTACATCAGTGAAAACTGAGAAAGCCAAGTCTCCTGCAGCCCTTTCCCCACCACTTAAGTCACCCGTAGCTAAGTCTCCTGCAGCCCTGTCCCCCCCAGCAAAGTCCCCCACAGCCAAGTCCCCTGCAGCCCTGTCTCCTCCAGCCAAGTCCCCTACATCCAAGACACCTGCAGCCCTGTCTCCCCCAGCAAAATCCCCCACAGCAAAATCTCCTGCAGCCCTATCTCCCCCAGCAAAGTCCCCAACAACAAAATCCCCAGTGGCTCTGTCCCCTACAGCCAAATCTCCCATGCCAAAGTCTCCTATGCCAAAATCACCAATGCCAAAATCTCCTGTGGAGGAAGTGAAAGCAAAAGCAGATGAAGATGAAAAGGAAGAAGTCACAGTGTCTGAGGGAGAGAAGGAGGTCCCCAAAGAAGAGAAAAAGGAAGAAAGCCCAAAAGAGGTCCCTGAAAAGAAGAAAGCTGCCTCCCCTGCCGAGGAGGTGGACACTGTCTCCAAGTCCACTAAGGTTGGTGCTGAGAAAGAGGCTGAAGAGGAGGAGGGAGGGAGTGAGGAAGGAAGTGACCAGGGCTCAAAGGGATCCATGAAGGAAGACATAGCCATCAATGGGGAGGTGGAAGGTAAAGAAGAGGAGGAGGAAGAACAGGAGACCAAAGATAAAGGAAGTGGAAGAGAAGAGGAGAAAGGAGTGGTCACCAATGGGCTTGACTTGAGCCCAGCAGATGAAAAAAAAGAGGGAGGAGATAAGAGCGATGAGAAAATTGTGGTGACCAAAAAGATAGAGAAAATCACCAGTGAGGGTGGGGACGGGGCTACCAAATATATTACCAAATCTGTCACCGTGACCCAAAAGGTAGAGGAGCATGAAGAAACCTTTGAGGAGAAACTAGTATCCACAAAAAAGGTAGAGAAGGTGACCTCTCATGCCATAGTCAAAGAAGTCACCCAAAGTGATTAAGAGAATTAAGTCAGGTGCAAAAGGTTAAGCCATATGACAACTTCAAAATGCATGTGATTGACGGCTTCAAAGCAGAACCGGTTCTCCCATGAGGGCTCCAGACACTGTATTTTACTTTGTGCAACATAAGGGACCTGCATGCAAGCTCAGGGTGTGCTCCCTTCACAGTCTTTGGGGGATTAACAATGCATGATATGTAATGTACCTAGGAAGTTTTTCTTTTTCCCATTTCCTAAGCTGTTGGAAGGGGGGGACCCTCTGGAGGGATGTCTTGAGATGTATTATGCAAAGATTCAACTGAGCCAAAAATAATACTAATACTAATACTAATGATACTAATAATAATAACAATAACGAAACAGAACTCTTAGCCTTAAGAAAGCTATTTATGAATAATCATGTTTACCTCACTGGTGCAATTAAGATGGGCTTTCATTCATGGGAGAACCTCTGACATGCACAGTTTGCAACCTTTTGTGGATTGATGTAAAACGTCCCAGCAGTTCTTGCTCAATAAAGGTCATATTGGAAACATGTCTGATTGTTTGATGGTTTCACTTTTAGAATGAAATCTCTTCTCTTACTGAGAAGCAAATAAATGGGAGTGGAGTAAGAAGGACCCTGTATTAAGTCATTCCCCTGGAAGAGGTTTCTGTCTTTGTTTCAAAGTAGAGATTTCACTTGGAAAGGAGAGGGGGGAAAGGGATCTTTATTTAACCCTCTAATATTTCAACTCCACTCACTGTTGCAGTTGCCCAACTGGTGTTATGGGAGAATTTAAATATAGCTTTTCCTAATTCCAGGTCCATCCCTATCCACTACTCTCTGCTACTTCCCTCCATCTCCATAATTCCAGAGTTATCCCTCTCTCCCCTACACTACTTCTCAAGAGTCTTTAATTAGGAAAAACTGCTGCACAATTTTAGTGACCTGTGTGCAAAGTGATCTCCTTCCCTAATGATAAAAGGCAGAGGGGCGGCTGGAGGTGGGGGATGAGATCAGGGAATAAAGAGGGAAGAAAGCATGAATTTTAAGAGCTCTAAACCCTAACTCTCTGATAAGATCCCAAGGGAAATTTAGAAGGAGCCTGGCAAGTCCCATCATCCATCTCCACCACCCAAATTTTATAGTTTTGGAAAATGAGGCCAAAAGGAAACCACAAAATGAGTGTTGTCCCAAAGTTCCCAGAAAGCTCCTATATGGTATAAATGCAGCAAAGGAGACACAATTTCAATTAAAACGACAGATACAAATAACACTTCTCCTAATGTGAACATTTGGTGGATAATGGTCACATGAAAATAAACAGTCCCTGTATTGGGAAGAGTACTAGATTTGGAGAGAATCTAGTTTCCAGTCTTCTCCTGCACTTGCCCAAGGTCATACAAGTGGTCGGTTATTTTTCCCAGAGCCTATTTCTGTGTCTCTACCATGAAAGGCTTAGATAAAATCAAGAACTTTTACCCATTGATAAGTGTTTCATTAACCCTTATGGCTTTCTTGTGAAAACCTTTGGCCCCTTCTCATGCTTTTAAATGCATGAAGCAAAATTGGACTGCAAAGGAAATAATTTATATTGAAATAGTGTTACTAAAATATTTTAAGTCCATGGATTCTAAGTTAAGGAGGCCTGAACAAAATAATCTCCAAGGGAGGTACCATCATGATAAGACATACTGGTTTTTCCACTTATAACTAGGAATAACAGGATTCAAAAAATGTTGGTTTCTTATGCCATTTGATCCCTTTTTTAAAATTGAAACCACATAAGAGAGTAGCAAAATATTAGAGAGTACCAAAATATTTCTTGAGAATAATAATATAAATTCAATCTCTTCATTAAACAAAGGACAGCATTCCATCATTTTTTTAAAAATCCATTATTTTATTGCATTAAAAAATGATAGTCCAGGAAAGCAAATGACTTCCTTTATTAATGAAACTAAATTCTATAAAATACCATTTAACAAATTATTTCAGTGGCATCATAGGTGAAGAGACCTTAGAAAACCCACTAGTGATAGCAACACCATTTAAGACTTTCTCCCTAGTAGAGAAAAGGGACAACATATTTGCTTTTCAGTTTTCTCATCTATTTTTTCAAGCAACCTAAAAGAAATGCATCTACTTTTACTCCTTCAAAATATAAATGGAAAAGCAACATTTCAAAAGAGTACATACATCTTTAGAACCTGTATGTACTTCAAGGATATGATTGTTTTTAAAACCATGATCTGTGGATGGCTCTGAAGAGGCTACATTAGTCCCTACCATTCAAAATCCAAATTACTTTTATCTCTGCTATTTCAGTCTATTTTTCCCCAGCAAGGAAAAACATATTCAAGGAAACATTTCCACATACATATATAAAAGTAAATGTTGAAATACTGTCCCCTATTTTTATATGACAACAAGTATCTTAAGCATATTGCAAAATCCACCTTCTGATTTAGTTTACTGATACTCCCGATTGTCACTCACTTTAACAGAAGACAATTTATGCTTCAGTGTCATTTGTATTGATGGGTTTGATTACAGAAAATTCTTAGATTTAATATAGATAGGATTCTTTGGATACTAACAGTAATCCCAAAAACAGAACCATTTGTTTTGCCTTGATTTGTTTTCCCAAAAAGGCTATCCAGTGGATGACAATTTCATGTTAGAACATTCTAAGATATATTATTACCAATTAAGGCTCAGTTCCTTTTTAAGCAAGTAGTACTATTTTTCCCCTGTTTAGAACGGGGATTTGTTTATGGGTAACCAGCAACACATCTCTAAAGAAAGTTAAGTGTAAATGGAGGTCCATAGATCAAAGATTTACTAAAAAGGCTCAGAGACCACAGAGTTTTTTTCCCAGTGGACAAGACCTCACTTTTGTCACAGTGTAACATGGAAAATGGCAGGGTGGAATTCCTGTAAGATACAGTGTCAAGCCTCAACCCAGAATTCCCTGTCCGTCCCCCCCCCCAGAGAACTCTGGGTGAGTGGCAGTTTGGAGCAGTTAGGGCAGTTGGTTCCTGGTGGTTGAGGTGAGCAGATCACTCTGCTTGCTGATCCCAGTTCTTGATTGCTTTGGAGGCCTTGTGGCAAAAGCCATTTTGGTTCTTCACTGCTGCTAGCGTGTTTAGCTTAACTAGTCCTATCCAGCAACAGCACAAGTGTTATTTAGTTATTTAGATATTAGAAGAGATTAATTATAGGCTTTGAGGGCAAGCTAGATATAAAGGATACCTCTCCTGCCTGGGGGGAGGGGTGGTTCCAACCTAACAGTTTAGGGCTTCCCAGACCTGATTTTACCTTTTGACCAAACCTCCCATCCTTCCCTTTCTCTCTTATCAGTAAACCTTCATCTTTTGGGAGTTGTGCCTGGCTATTATTTTGGAGAATACCCATATCCATCTTCAGCTAAGTTTCCTTCAGCTGCGTGACCCATACAAGTCAGATCCTCCTTCTATCCTTGATAATTACATGACATCAAGCTTCTCCTATTTTCCCCTAGTCAAACCTGTGGGGAAATAAGTTGAGAAAGTCACATCTTAAGGAGAATAGCTTAACCTAGCCTTGCCAGAAGATATCAGACCAACCACCATTTCCAACTGATTTCTAACGGGCTTGGTGGGAGGAGTGAGAGTATAAGGAGTACTCAACCTGCTTGTGCCCCTCCCTTCTCACTCAAGCCTGTCAGTGGAGGAGGAGTGAGTCCAGCAAGTTACTGAACACTGGAATATCTTTAGCTTCCCAAATATCTCTGTCAAATTAATATAACAAAAGGCCTCTGATCCCCCTTCAAAACTAAAAACCTACCTTTTCAGAAAACTGACTTTAAATTATTAAATAAATATCTGTTACATTATTATGTTGAATATATCAGTTATCAATAATTTAATTCATTTAAGAATCCCATCAACACAGTTCATAATCCATCAACATAATAGATCTAAGATTTATCCTGGAGGTTAAATCACCAGAAATGTCCAGTTGCAATTTAAATTCATATCTTCCTGGCTATAAATGCAACATTCTACATGTATAAATTGTAGAAAAGGTGCCATAAATTAATTGGAATTATTAATATTGGAATATTAAATGGAAGGAGAAAGAAAGAAGAAGGAAGGAAGGAAGGAAGGAAAGAAGGAAGGAAGGAAGGAAGGAAGGAAGAAAGAAAGAAAGAAAGAAAGAAAGAAAGAAAGAAAGAAAGAAAGAAAGAAAGAAAGAAAGAAAGAAAGAGAGGAGGAAGGAAGGAAGAGCTAAGGATCTTGAAGAAGTCAATTAGATTCCAAATTCCATATGCTATGCCTGTGTTTTCTTCTACTTTGTCTCATTTGCACCCTTATTGTGGAATAGAACTGAGCATAAGTAAGATGTCTTGCCTTAAGGTGAGCTGAAAGCAAAGAAAAGGATAACTTCAAGCAAGAGGTGGTCGGTCACTTGACAGGTATAGTATAATATGGATACTTCTCAGGTCAAAGCTGGATTAGTTGTCTATTGATCTACTAGATCTTAAATTCCCCAATTTTGTGATTCAGATTACTGGTGGACTTTCATTTAAGGACTTGGTATTTAAAAAAATAGTTTGAACAACTATTAGCAAGTGTCAATGAAAGGAATCTTCAAATTCAAAAAACATAGATGCTTCTACTCATAAGGATGAATTGTAAATGGAATAATTTCCTATTCTCTATAGCAATCTGAGACCATATGTCCAAATATTCTCCTATAACTCCTCTGTCAATTGTCATAATCACTATATCCATAATTATTATCATTTTATCATATCTTCCATAACTATCTTAAGTTTGGATGCTCTCATCATATCTATCATAACCTTAATTCCAAAAGTTACTATATCCCTCAAATAGAACTCTGAGATCATTTAATTCATAAATTAGTCAAGGAAATTGGCTAACAAGGAGAAGGTGGACTGCCTTCTGAACTGTCTTGAATTGCAGTATGTCATTCTCAAATGTCCCATTTCCTCTTCTGGAATCCACCCTTCCAAACTATTTCTACTCAAATGAAATTGCCTCCGTTGTCAGAATTCCTCACCACAACTGTGTAACTATGATTGTCAACTTGCCCCTGGATACAAGTGTTCCTTCTACTGCATCTTAGAGATATAGTTGTGTAGCCTCTTTGTAAATACCAGGGACAAGGATTGTGACAGCTCCCAAGAATATCCTTCTGTTATTGAACAGTCCCAAAGGTTAGAAAGTTCTTTCTTATCTTGAATTGAAGTCCACTTTCCTGGAAAGTCAATTCACTGGTCCTAATCATTCCCTCTGGGGCCAAACAATTTCTAATTCCTCTTCGGAATGACAATCCTTTAAATTCTTGAAGACAGCAATCAAATGCCCATTAAGTTTCTCTTCTCCAGAGTAAATACCCTTATTTCCTTTCCTTCTTTTTAAAGTTAATGAGATATATAGAAGGTAACCAAATGGGAAATCATTTTTTTTCAAATGTTATGAAAGTATTATCTAATTTTTTTCCTAGGGTTCAGTCAGAATGTGATTTTACTCTTGGGCTTAACCCCAGCTTCTCAGATATGCACGTGCAGGACAGCAAGACTAATCCATTCACTTTGTTCAGACTAGCAATTTGCAAGGTCCATTGCTCCATTGATTCAGTCACGGAGATCAGTATGAATTGTGAAGAGTCAAAGGGCTCAAACTAGCCATGTAGTAAATGTGACTTTTACATCATATCTAGACACCTTCTTATTATTGAGGAAGGAAAGGAAACAAGCATTTATATAGTGTCTACTATGTGCTAGGCACTTTTTAAAACACTTTTAAATAATAAATATCTTTTTTTAACCTCACAATAACCCTGTGAGATAGATGCTCTTGTTATCCCCATATAAAAACTGAGAAAACAGAGGTTAAGTGATTGCACTAGGTCACACAGCTAGTAAGTGCCCCAGGCTGGATTTGAATTCAGGGCTTCCTAACTGGAAGTATAGTACTCCTTCATTGTTATAATGACAACTAGTCGACTCATTCTTCAAGTTAAGAGAAGTTACTTTAAGGCTCTCTGATTATATGGGTAGGAAACAAAACCTCAAAAATACAAAGCAGTGTTGGCCTCATCCTTGTCACCATGACAGCTTGTAGTTTCCAAATTGTGGCATCAACTTTTCTCACTGTAACTTTAATAGGCACTAGGAGAAGAATATGTTGTTTCTAACACATTTCTTTCAATTACTAGTCAGTCAAAAGACAGTATATGCACACATTAACAAATTCACTTCTAAAACAAACAAGTTGGTTATTAATATTGAAAAAATTGTTATTTTTAATATACTTTGCCCAGTTTAAGGATTATGGTTTATATTATCAAATCTCAACGAGGCCCTCATGGTAGCAAGAAAATTTTACTACTTCCTACTGAATTCACTATCCCATTCTCCTTGACAGCTGTTCTCAACTTTCTCAATTTTCATCATGATTCCCATTGCACCTCTTTCCTCCTCCCTCTCTGAAGAGGGCCTCATCTCATATTTGACACCCCTGCTAAAAAGAGGCCATTGACCAGTAGATCCCCTTCTTAACTTCTTCCTTATTTCATATCACTTATGACATCTTCCCCAACCATCTCATCCTTTACTCCAATCTCAGAAGAGACACCTCTTCCCTTTGCTAAGGTGAATCCCTCTACAGGTACCCTTGATCCCATTCCTTCCCATCTTCTCTAATAGATTTTCTCCTCTATCATTCCCACTGTATCACTTTGCTTTCATCTCTATTGGCACATTCACTGATGACTATAAACACCCCCATGCTTAAAAAGTCACTTAATCTAACTATCCCCAGTAGTTATCATGGTAAATCTCTTCTCTTTCCTATCTGAACTCTTCGATAAAGCTATCTACTCTAGGAACCTCTACTATCTCTCTTCTGATTCTGTTCTAAACCTTTTGTAATAAGGATACAGTACTGTGTGTCTATTACCTTTTAATAAAAATTCCCTTCTCTAATAAGAGAATCAAGAAAATTATCTGTTCTCTCAAAGTGACTGGGAATAAGTTTGGGATATTTCTATGCATGAACAAATAGTAAGATATATATAACACTAATACAGTACACCCAGAAGATTTAGATTTCTACCATAAAAAAAAATTAAAACTGACATCCAAACAGATGTGTCCCTTTCCTCACTCTCTTCTATCATTTGTTATTAGAGCCTGAGAGCAAATATTCTGGGCTCTGACTTATCGATGATCAGGTTTACTAATTACCATGTTCATGGGTAAAGCAGTGAGTGTTCAGTCCCTGGGTTCACTGTGCTGGTGGAACAGATGGTGTATTATTATTAGAAGCAAATTCCATCTCAGTGACATTTGAAGGACTGAGGCCCAATTCCACTATGGTAGCATGACTTAGGTAGGCTCCTCCATTACTACCACCTTCCAAGGGGATGTCATCAGGATTTTATTATGTTTAGAACTGCCTTCCCCTTTTTCATTAGCATTAGGCAAAGGGTTTTGCCCTTACCACTGGTTCATCATATATTTGTCCACAGGTCTCCAAGAGTCATAAGGCTATTATGAGACCCACTGGGAGAAACTAAAACCAAGGTCAAAAGAGTCAAAAGGAGAAAAGTCATCCAGTCTCTAGCTCCTCTTGGCATTTACACCTCCAATTTGTTCAAATAAATTCAACAAACTTTTCCTAAGCACTATCTCCTAAGTGTTTAATATGTTCTGAGTGATTAAATGTTTTTAATTGAGTTATTCATTTCTAACTTCTCCATTTCTGTTAAAGGAATGTCCATCCTTCCAGTCATCAAAGCTTGAAATACCAGTGGCACCCTTATCTCTTCATTCTTTTTAAAATCTGTCCTATCCACACATATAAAACCCAGTGGAATTGCTCAGTAGCTATGGGAGAGGGGTGGGAGGAGGGGAGGGAAAGAACATGATTCATGTAACTATGGAAAAATATTCTAAATTAATTCATTAAATAAATAAACTTTAAAAAAATAAAATGAAATAAAAATAAATTTAAAAAATAATATCTGCCCTATCCAGTTACTAAGTCTTGTCAATTACACTTTTACAAATGACTTTCATATAAGCCCCCCAATAATCCATTCACATGACCATAAGCCATCTTTAGGTCTTCATCATTTCTCACCTAAGTTATTATAGTAGCAGACCCCCACAGTGTCATAACCAAGAATAATGTGCATTACAAAGAAACATGACTCAGTTGAAGGAAACATTTGCCTCTTTCTTTTATTTCTTCCTCCCTTCCTCTCTTCCTCTCTTCCTCTTTCTTTCTTTCTTTCTTTCTTTCTTTCTTTCTTTCTCTCTTTCTTCCTTCCTTTCTTTCTTTCTTTCTCTCTTCCTTCCTTCCTTTCTTTCTTTCTTTCTTTTCTTACCTTCCACCATAAAATCAATAATATTTATTGATTCCAAAGCAGAAAAGTGGTAAGGGCTAGGCAATGGGCATTAAGTGACTTGTCCAGGGTCACACAGCTAGAAATGTCTGAGGTCAGATTTGAACCCAAAACCTACTGTCTCTAGGCCTGGATCTCAATCCATTGAGCACCCAGCTGCCCCCTTCCCTTTTTCTTACTGAAAACACTCAAGAGACTCTCTTAAGTCCCTTGCAGTGGTCACTTCCCACATCTAGAATGTGAACACAGAGTCATAAGAATTATAGTTGCAAGGACAGAGATGGGAGGTCTTGGGTTCAAATATGACCTCAGACACTTCCTAGCTGTGTGACCCTAGGCAAGTCACTTATCCCCCATTGCTTAGCCTTTACCACTCTTCTGCCTTAGAACCAATACACAGTATTGATTCTAAGATGGAAGATAAAGGTTTTTTAATAAAAATATTTAATTAATTCAAAAAAGAATTATAGTTACAAGAGAACTTAGAGCTCATCTAATCAAATCCCCCTATTTTACAGAAGAAAAAACTGAGGCCTAAAGGAGTTGAATGACTATCCCAAGGCAGTGAGTAATAGAATTGAAATTTGAATCCATATCTTTTGATTCTAGATCTTTTGCTGTTCCCATTGCTCTTCTCTTGTCCCTTTCCATACTATACCCAGATGTGTGTGTGTGTTTGGGGCAGAGTAATGTTATATCCAATAGGAGGGAGAGCTTGATGAGGGTCACTACTCCTGATACATAGGAACTTGAGGGTGGAGAGTGAAAGGAGGAAATAATCATGGAAAGGGTTTGTCACAGAGATCACTGGTGTCTAGATCTGAAAATAGCCTTAGACTTCACTTACATTCCAGTTTAATTTTAAATCATTGTTAAAGATTCTGTTCTATGACACATCTAGGAATATTTTGGAAGGTCAGAATCAATCCTTTTACAGAATATACCCCATGACTGCAAAGTGACAGATACTAGATGATTCTTAAAGCTGTAACTTTAAGGTCTATTTAATCCATCCCCTTATTTATAGATAAAGATGTTAGCTAACTTGCCCAAAGTCTACTGCTAGCAAATGGAAGAACTAGGTGTAAAGGCAAAGGATATTGGTTTAAATCCCCTCTCCATGGCTTGACAGTTCACCTTTCTGAGTCTGCTTCCTCATTTGTAAAGGAAAAGATAGACTATATTATGTTTAATGTCTCTTACATTGGTTAATCCATGATCCTGAGAACTAGAACTGAGCAAGTCTCCTGAATTCCAAGTAAGTTCTTATCCCATTACATTAGTCATACTATGGTTATTGTCTTTGCTGCTTTGTGGTTTGGGATGAAGTTGATATTAGTAGACAATGTAGACTAGTGAAGGGTACCATGATTGGGGATCAGGAAACTGGTATCTTTAAGTTTATCTATTACTTACTACCTATGTGACAGGAAAGTAATTTTATCTCTGACGCATATTCTTCATTTAGAAATGGAGGTGAAAACACCTGCTTCCATGATAGAGATATTGGGAATAAACAAAAAGTCAAGGCATGTAGAAGCTCTATTAAAAGAAAAATGTTTTGCTGATATAAGGTCACAGAGGTGAACAAGCATTCTTGTGATTCCAGATGTTTTCATTAGCCCACCATACCGGGTATTTCTCATTTTCCAAACTCTAACATTCCTACAATTGAGGGAGAAATAAAACTTACACCCACCACTAGCTTCTGGCATATGGAAAACTGACTACCTATTAATAGGAACGTGGGCACCATTTCAACTCTAAGAATGACACATGTCATTAGATTTCTTCTTCTGACTGCTAAAATTGGCTTTCAATAAAATGGACAGATATCTCTGGCTGTGTCTCTTCTCTCTGTGTCTCCCTATATCTTCCTTTGACCTCCCAACTCTATTGCTCAATCTTTGTCTGTCTCCCTTTTTCTCTTTTTTCTCTCCTTCTCTGTATCCTTCTTTCCTTGATTTCTCTCCCATCTTTCCTTTCTCTCTGTCTCTGTCTCTTTTTCTCACTCTCCCTATTTCCTTCTCCTTCCCTCCTCCTTTCCCTCCATTCCTCCCCTAACTTTCTCTCTACATTCCTATTTCTGTTTCTCATTTAATCTATTGGGTTTTATTCTCCTCTTACCATAGGACTCTCCTGGATTAATGATCATTAGTTAGGTTATACACTAATTAGCCCTATTGGAATTTGCTATGTATTGATCTAGAAATAAAGTAATTGTTGTACATCCAGTAAAGAAGATAATGTTTAGGTGAACTCTAAATTGTTGGGAATCTCATCTGTCTCCACCTGCACCTTACTAGTAGAAAATTTCCAGATAAAATGACATGTTAATTTTTTTATGTTAAATAATTAATTAATTAAAATGGAGATTAATAATGCATTAGAAATGCTATGTTCTCCTTTCTTCTCTTTATGTTGTGTATTCTCAGAGATATAAGTGGCTGAATTCATCTAGCAATATTTCAGGGGCATATGGTTATGCAGACTACTATTTGGGCCAGAGATCTTAAGGGAGTACAGAGAGGGGAGGCAGAAATTATTTCAGATACCTGGGGAGTTCTCCATCTTGGAGAGCAGAGGTGTCCAGCACAGATTTTTCAACTTCTGATTAAAAACAAACAAAAACCTCCAGAGAATGGGAGCCACCTACTTCCCAAGATGACCTCTTATGGTTTTTGAATCTTGTAAGTATTAGATGATTTCTCCTTATATTGAGTCAAGCTCTTCCTTCTCCAATGATCATTCCTCACTCGATCCTGTTAGTTTAAGAAAATCAAGTCTAATCTCTTTTCTTAACACTTGCAAAAATTTGAAAACTACTCTTACTTCTCCCAACCCATGAGTCTCCTCTTACCCAGACTAAACATTTCATTTACTTTACCTACTCTCATGTGATAAGAGAACATGCTGGCCAATCAATCAACAAGCATTTATTAGTCAAATAATAATAATAGCAATAATAGTCATTAATATTTGTATAATGTTTACTATGTGTGGGACATTGCGCTGTGTTTTACAATTATTATCAAATCTGATACAACAACCCTGGGAGGCCGATACTATTATCCCCATTTTATAGATTCAGAAATTGAGGCAGAGTTTAAGTGACTTGCCCATATCACAAAATTGATTAGTAATTGTCTGAGGCTGGATTTAAACCCAGGTAATATATACTGGGGATGAAAAGACAGGTGAAACTGTTTCTAAGAGCTGCAGAGACCAAATGCATGAATATGCATATATACATACATATATATGTGTATATGTGACAAAATACATATACAGTATATGTACATGTTTACCAAATAAGTATAAAGATAATAAATAAAAATAAAGCCAAAGTTGTTATGTAGAACACTAGAAATTGAGGGGCTGGAAGCCTCCAGAAAGATTTTTTTATAGAATCTGCTGCTTGAGCTTCATCTTTAGGAAAAGAAGGAAGGTTCAGAGGGAATACTTTCTAGATTTAGGTCCTAGCCATGCAAAGGCTTGGAGACAGTAGATTAAATGTTGTCAGTGAGAAAAAGGGACAAGACCAGTTTGGCTGAATTATATAGTGGGGAAGTAATGTCCAGAAAGACCGAAAGGGTAAGTTGAAGCCTGGTTATGAAGAGATTTAAAATGTAAATGCAGGATTTTTTACTTTGTCCTGGAGGCATTAGGGAGCCACTGGAGTTTGAGCAGGGAAGTGGCATGGTCAGATGTTGCCTTGAACTGTCTTACTCCTGAGGTCCCTAGTGCCTCAAACCCTAGGCTCTGTTCCAAGGTCACAGATTCCTAAGCTTGAGTACACTTATAAAATGAAGTCCACACTTTCTAGGGGTGAGCCTAGAACAGAAAGAAAAATGATAGAGCATCTAGTCAAATCTTCTAGGTCTCAAATGAGGGTGCAAAGAGGCCTTTTCTAAGGTCAAACAGAAGGAAAGAAGATTGATTTTTAAATTTCTTTCCAGATTCACAGGCATCTCCTGGGCCCCCATTGTGCCCAGATTAAAGTGTAGCCAATCTTCTGATCCTCAGTAAACCACAGCCATAACCCCTATCAGGTTGGCCCTATCAGCCTTTCCATAGCACTTACCTTAAAACCTGATGCCCAACTTCAGGGAGGAGGGGTGGAATTAGGACAACCCCCATCCCCTGCCCCAAATCAAAGCCTAAACCTTTCAGTTCCCCATTCTACTTTAGCCTTAGCAAGATGGGCACCACAGCCTCCCTACCCACTATCCCTAACCTCTAATGGCATCAGTGATCATTCCAGCCCAGCCCAACCAGCACACTTCATAGGATCATAGATTTAAAGCTAGAAACTTTGAATTGGATACCTTCCTTTTACAGAGAAGGAAACTGAGGTCCAGTCATGTAATGTGTAGCTAAGAAGAAAGCTTAGTGAGTATAAAATAGTAAGAAAAGGCAGGCTTTCCACCCAAGCCCAGAGAACTAGAAGAGACTGAAGAATTCAATAGTTGAATAATAATCGTCGCCATTTCTGTAGGGTGGGAGGTGAATTTGGAGTTGCAAGATCTAGATTCAAATCTCATATTATCTTGGTTCTTGCTAACCCTGTCCGGGCCTCAGTTTCTGGATCTGTAAAAGTGAGGGGTGTCCAATTAAATAACTTGAAATTTTCTTCCAACTCTATAGAGTTAATATTCTAAAAAATATGAGAATTCCTATTATTATTGGTCCCCACCGCGATCCTGTGTGGCAAGGTGTAAGACCTAACGGGTTAGTAGGCTGCTCCCATCTTAAAGATGTGTGCAAATTAAGGATCCTAGACTCAGAACCAGAAAGCCATCATCTAGCTGAATCTCCCTCATTTTTTACAGATGAAAAAACTGAGTCCCAAGGAAGTCAAGGGACTTAAAGTCGCACAGTTGCTGGCTGGCAGAAGCGAGATTCGACTCGGTGGAGCTGGTGCAGGCTAGGCTGCAGAAGGGCGGAACCGAGGCACAGGCGGGGCTGCGGCACCAGGAGCGCTCCGAGATTTCATCGCCCCACACCCTTTTCTAAATTTACCCCGAGCCAGCCCGGAGTTATTGGACTAATAAAGAGCCGGCTGCAGCGAGCCGTCAGGGAGATTTAAAAGCTGCAGTAATGGAGGGCAGGGCTGCAGAAAAACTTCACTTGGCATAGACTCAGTGATGCAGGGAAAAGGGGTGGGGGTTGGGGGGAGGATGCAGAGAAAGGGAGGGAGAGACTGGGAGGCTGCGAATAGAGCCAAATGTTTCATGCGGTACCACTCAGTTCCCCCAAATCTCTATTCCACAGACCTAAATCATTTGTTCATCTCTTAGATTATTAAATGCCTTGTTTTCCCCTTGAAAGTGGAGTTCGCCCCCTAAATGGTTAATAATGACAGCTCACGTTTTCTAAGGTCACAAAGCCAAGCGTGTTCCTCAGAATGTCCCAGCGAGGTCAGTGGTAGATCTATCACGCTTTATTTTACAAGGGAAAAGGGTGAGGGCTTCTGATTGGAGAGCTGAATCAGGGCAGAAAATCAGCCCAGTCTTCTCTCTCCTTCCAATAAAGAAGTCTTGTCGGTATGTCTTCCCAAGTTCACAAACTTCTAGGATCACCGATCTTTTAAAGTTAGAAGAATTATTCAAGATCATTTAGCCCAAACTTCTCATTTAACAAAGGAGGAAACTGAGGCCTGAAGAACTGAAGTGACTTGCCCCAGGTCATCCAAATACTAAGGGCAAAGCTGAATTGTATGTAAAGGGGAGTACCCTCAGAACTAAAGATTTGGAACTGGGATATTCTGAAATTAAGGGTCCAGATATGAAAACTACTGCCAGAAAAGAAAGGAGGAATTAGGCAGGACTGAGATCATCAAGGGAGCTCCACCCCACCCAGTACTGTGGGGAAACTGTGTTCTAGCTATTTCTAGATCCTCTAATTTTAACTATTTCAGGGGAGAAGGACTCTGGAAACTATAATATCACAGATCGAGAGCCAGAAGGTAACACCATCTATCTCAACATTTCCATTTTACAAATAAAGAAACTAAGGAAAGCAAAAAAAAAAAAAAGTGCAGTGATTTTCTCAGCTTCACAAAGCTAAATAAATGCTCTCTGTCTCATTCAATTTTGTGCTAAATGGTTTGCATAAGTTTCATACCACCTCCTGAGAATATTCCTAGTTTCTTAGTTAAACTTTCCCAAGTGCTTCAGCCTCAATCAGTCTGTTGGACTGAATTTCTGTATGTCCAAGCCTCTAGCCTGACATCTTTTGCATAGTCAAAAAATATTAAGTTCATACTATGTTTCAGGCACTGTGTTAGATATTGGGATACAAAGAAAAGGAGTAATAATAGCAATTCCACTTTAATAAAGATTTGCTGAATTTTTCAAACCCAGTAGTAATAATACCTGGCAAAGTGCTTTCCTTATGTTATCTCATTTGATCCTCACAACAACTGTGTGAGAGTAGGTATTGTTTTTACACCCATTTTACAGATGAACTTGCCCAGAGTCATAAACTAATAACAGCAACAAAAACATCATTAATAGCTAGCATTTGCATAGCTCTTTAAAGTTGTGAACCACTGTACATATGTGATAATTAGATTAAGTCTACCCTGCCCATCTTTAGATTTAATCACTAAAGGTACAAGCATCTCCATTTAACTCACAAGTTGGGAGGCCTGTGACCCACGTGTGCTAGAGTGAGTGACAAATCAGAATTTACTGAGTGCCTCCTGGGAAGTCCTAAGAAAAGCATCTGTTGTGATTTGGACATGTAAACTAAGAGGAAGGCACAGGAAGTGATGCAAAAGAAGCCCCTTTAAAAGGGGAGTTCAGTGAGCTCAGGGGGGCTTTGGGGTTCCTGGCTTGGATCTGAAGGAGCTCTTCTGGTTCATGACTTGGACTTGGTGGAGTTCTAGAGCTGGGACCCCAAGACCTTGGTGAAACTGTTTGTAAATCTTTCCTTTGGAATTCCATGTGGTGAGTGTAAAGACTGAATCTTCCTGAACTTCTCTTAAGGAACTTCCCTTTCAAAAGAGACTCCGTAAGTGAAGCTTTTGCTTCATTTGCCTCCGGGGCCTTCAGGCCTTGGGACCTTGGCCCACAAGGGTTGGCCTTTTCCAATTGAGGACTAGTTAGATCTGCTTGGGTTAAACCAGGGACCTAGGCGAATTAGTTTGTCAGGTTAATTATCTTACCTTATCCTCTCTCTAATTTTCTTACTTTCTCTCTCTCTTCTCATTTGTAAATAAACTTCCATAAAAGCCATTTTGACTTGAGGTTATTCTTTAATTGGGAATTGATAATTATTCAATTCCCTGGTGAACAAACCTTTTAATATGCACCCAATCAAAACCCCCTTTCACCCCTTACACATATATTATCTCATTTGATCCTAGCAATCCTCCAGGAAAGTAAATGATATTACTAATCCCACTCTAGTCTTCCTGACTCTAAATTCGGAACTCTGTCCACTAAGCTAGCTAACTGTAGCTAGTTAAGCATCTAAGACAGGATTTAGAATCCAGTCTTTCCTGCCTCCAAATTCAACTATCACCTAGAAGCCTCTGTTGTGCTGTCTCAACTGAGTGACAAGGGACTTCCATTTTTGTGACTCAGTCCTTCAGAATTCGCACCTCTAATATCTCATGATTTTCATTGCTTGTTTTAAGATAATCACTCAAGGTTTTATATTATTACATGTGATTATTAAAAAATATAGACAGGTACTATAGAGATCATCTTCATCCAATAACCTTCCTGGGAGGAAAATGAAGCCAAGAGGTTAGGCATGAGTAATATCCGGGCATTAAATGGGAGAGCCAACATTTGAACCAGGGGGCTTTGACTTCATATTTTGTCTCAGATAATGCAGAGTTGTTTGTAGATCATTAGTCCCATTATAATGTAATCTTTAAGGAACAGAAATCCAGGCTAGAGCAGGAGTGAAGGTCTAGGATTGATATTAAGGCACAGGAAAGAGAGTTGGAAGAAAAGGACGATATGGTCAGATGGAAGCATTTCAGTGTTAGTGATTGGATAGGGGTGCAATCGCAGGAACAGACTGTGGAATTTTAGGAAGTTGCTTAACTAAGCAGACACCCATAAATAAATGGAAGTCCCTGAATATAAGGACAAGGTTGGAGGAAAAAAAGGAGATTAAACTCTTTGAGAAACAGAATAAACTGCAGGCTGGTAGGAAACAGCCTCCACAATCTGAATCAAGTGAGAAGTCTGAATGGTCCTAACCCCAAAGGAGGGGAGAGGTTGGAGAGTAAAGGTTTTTGAAAAGCCACAAGTTTTTGAAAGTGATAATGAAAAAACAAGAAGTCAACTTGTTCCTCACAAATCAAAGTCCAAGGTACTAAACTCAGCCTTGCAATGTGGCATGATAGATTGGATTTGGAGTCAGATAACATGGATTGAAATTCTTTCTCTCATCTGTATAAGTAGATGGTGTTGTGTTGTTTAGTCATAGTCAACTTTCTCATGGTGCCATTTGGAATTTTCTTGACTCTTTCTCCAGTTCATTTTCTAGATAAGGAAATAGGCAAACACAGTTAAGTGACTTTGACCAAGTTCACATAACAGGAGAGTGTCTGGGATCAGATTTAAACTCAGGTCCCCTTGACCCCAGACTCTATTGTGCTCTATCCACTGTGCCCCTGGATTCTAATATCCCTTCCAGCTCAAAAGCCATGCTCCTATAACCTTGAATTTGAGCTCAAGCTGTTCTATGATTTCCCCCACACCTACCTCTGCCTTTGAATTTCTTCAGGGATTGAATGGTAAAGATGACAAGCTATAAGGGACCTTAGAGATCATCTAGTCCAAAACTTTATATTTTGAAGAAGAAAATTGATACCAAGAGAAATAAAGTGAGTTGCCTGAAGTCATACGGGTAAGAGATGGCAGAGCCTGGGTTTGATCTCACCTCTTCAAATTCTCAAATCTAAGACCTTCACTGACCCAGACTCCTGACTGCATTCATAATGCCCATAGATATAGGAAGGAAAGGGATGTTAGAGGCCATCTACTATAATCCTCTCATTATATAGATGAAGAAACTAAGTGTAGAGCGGTTATCATTTTCCCAGTTGGAAAAGACCTCAGAAGCCATCTATCTAGTCTAACCTCCTCATTTAGAGCAGAGGAAATAGAGTCAAAGGAAGTTCAGGAATTTGCCCAAAATCACATGGGTAAGAAGTGGCAGAATCAGGATTGAAATCCAAATACAATCCTCTTTCCACTAACAATACCATATAATAGGTGGCATTATTTTTCTTTCCTAGCATGAGTTACACTGTCTTCTCTAACACCAGGGGGGGAAAGAAAAAAGGAAGCCCTGAGGTGAATCTACAATATGTTCCCAGGCTCAGATCACATCCAATTATTGAATCTCTCACTCCCCAGGACAGATCAAGGTAGAGACTTGTACTTAGCTAGGATTTTCTTCTTAACTACTGAGATGGAGAATGAAATGATTGGGCACCAAACTACAGAAAGTCCTGCTAGTTCTATGTTCAGAACAGAAGTGGCTTTGTGTTCCATTTCCCTGTCACTATGTGGGGAGACTATAGATAAGAAGGAAAGGCTTTTGTCATGAGAAAGTTAACATCCCACGTTGTCAAAGTGCCAAACACCCTAATTAACTACAAGTAACAATGTGATAGGGAATATGCTGGTCTTGAGGTCAGAGGACCTGGGTTCTATTTTAGCTCTGCCATTATTCCCTGTTTGATCTTGGGTAAGTCATTTAAACCTTTCCGGTTACCAGGTTTTTCATTTGTAAAAAAGGAGAGTATTAAAATACATGAGCTCTAAGGTATTTTGTAGAGATAAAGCCTAGCCTAAATAGTAATTGATTTATCCGTTCAGAGGCAATGAGGTAGCATAGTGGATAGAGCATTAAGCCTGGAGTTAGAAAGATGTGAGGGAAATTTGGCCTCAGACACTTACTAGCTGTGTGATCCTAGGCAAGTTACTTAACCTTTGTGTCCCTCAGTCTCCTCAACTGTAAAGTAAGGATAATGATAGCAACTACCATATAGGGTTGTTGTGAAGATCAAATGAGATCATATTGGTAAGTGCTTAGGACAGTGCATTGGCACACAGTAGGAGCTAAATAAATGTTTGTATCCTTTCCATCCATCCAGTCAATGAATATTTATCATGTGCCAGGCATCGTAGTAGGCACTGATGTACAAAGACAAAGAAGAAAAGTCTGTCATTCAATCTGGGGAGGGGGGGTGAGGGGACAAGCCCAACATCACTTGGAAACAAAAGTCCATCTTTCTATTAACATTTTACTAGTCCTGCAAAAAGGGAGTCCCAAAAGCATTAGTTCCTGTCACAGATACTGTGTATATCTTGGAGACATGGAATACAATAGGCTCTGAAGATAAAAAAAAATTCAGGGGGAAAAGGAGAAGATGAAAGAGGGGAGGAGAACATTTACATCACAGTCTAGCTTTCCTCCTCTACAGTACTGCTTCAACATCTGCACAGCTGTTTTAGTCCCTTTCAATTCTTTCACAACTCCAGTTTATTACTGATCAATAGCTCTGGGTTGGTAAGAATTGAGGCCCAAGAAAGAGCTGGCAGAATCATTTAGAGAAGATGCCCATTAAAAAAATAAATCTAGGGGGCAGCTGGGTGACTCAGTGGATTGAGAGCCAGGCCCAGAAATGCGAGGTCCTGGGGTCAAATCTGGCCTCAGACACTTCCCAGCTGTGTGACCCTGGGCAAGTCACTTAACCCCCCCATTGTCAGCCCTTACTGCTCTTCTGCCTCAGAACTAATACTAATACTAATAATACTGATTCTAAGATAAGGATTTAAATAAGTAAATAATAAATCTGATGGCTACCACATCAATACAGAGTCAATGTATGACTCCATTTTTACCACTGCAGCCTCAGGAAATAACTTATAAATGCAGATCCAGAAGTCAATAGTAGGATGACACATCTTCTCATCTTTCTGCTTCTCTGCCACTCACATGTCTATATTTGATATACTTAATCTCTTTCACTGATCTCTCAAATTTTTAACTGGCACAAAATCATTGCTGCCTTTGTATATAGTTGGTATAGCTTAATTTCCATTAGAAAATAAATAAATTTTTTCAGTTCATTCTCTGGAGGTAATATTCACAATTAATTCTTCAGGTATTAAATCTGTGTATAATTTTCTCTTGTTTCTACTCATCCCATTATTCATTCTCCTATATAATTCCTCCCAATTTGTTTGGTTTTGCTCATCAATGCTTATGGCTCAGTAGTTAGCCATATGAAAAGATTAAGTAAATAGTTTTGTACCAAAAGTTGCCATCAACAGAAGTGGAAGAATTTTCTATAGAATGTGAGAGGAAGGACCCTCAAGAACAGCTAATTAACCCCATCCTAGAAATGAACAAGCTGAGACCTAGATAGGTAAGATAATTTGCTTAAAGTTTATGCAAGAATGTCTTGCAGAGGGCAGCTGGGTAGCTCAGTGGATTGAGAGCTGGACCTAGAGATGGGAGGTCCTAGGTTCAAATCTGACCTCACACACTTCCCAGCTGTGTGACCCTGGGCAAGTCACTTGACCCCCATTGCCTACCCTTACCACTCTTCCACCTATAAGTCAATACACAGAAGTTAAGGATTTAAAAAAAAAAGAATGTCTTGCAGAGCTAGGACCAGAACTCACATGCTATCACCCTCAAAGCAGTGACCTTTTCATTCCCTTCCCAGCTGGCTGAGGGAAAGAACTTGCCATTTCAATAAACTTGGGGTTTTGGTTCTTTTCTAGAATTATCCTTCATTCTTCCCCTAAGAATAACAAAGTACACTCAATATTTTTTCTTCATATATTTTTATTGTGGCACACAGGATGGAGGTGAGGGGTGATACAATGTGTCATTGCTTTCAAATTTGATTCAAAACGTTCCCACGTCCCACGGTTTCTATTGGGCTAACATTCCTTTTTAACATCACTTCGAGATTAACAGCACTCAGTTCTCCAAATCTACTTTCCAAGGTCAAATATGCAAAAGTTTAGTTTCCACCCACACAGGCATTTTTGCAGAAGCCTGTCAATAATGGATCTTTCCTATTCAAAGCATGACAGAATATACATTTGCTGCTAACATAGTTTTAAGTGAGTCTCAAAGGTGAAAGCACAGTGCAGTACGTAAATGAAGGCAGATTAAATGCAAGTATAAGCATTGCCCCCCCCCAAAGTGATATCAATTGCACAATAACAAATATAGGGGGGGATGAGCAGATAAATCAGCTTTTGAAGCCAGAAGCAGAAAAACATATAATCAGTAACTTCCGTTCTAATCTACAACAGATTAGATACCATACAAGCATTAGGATTCCATAGGATATGCTGGGCATGGACAGCTATGAATGTTTTTTTTTTGTTTGTTTTATTTAAATGAAATTCTTTACTGGTTGGAGTCATCCTCTGAACCCACAGATTTCCAAATTAAGCTATGTAAAGTACTTTCCATTGGACCCATGGCAGGGTGGAATCTCCCTCTGATAGGGGCTAATAGTTTTGACATTTGGCATCAATTGTTTATTGGTGTCTTTTACAAGCTAAAAGGCTTGCAGAATTTCAGGGCAGCAACAAAGGCCAGAAGCTAAGCTCAAGACCCAGAATCAGCACTGGTTCAAGTTTGTAGGCAAAATGGAGAAAGGGACCTGTCTTCTGTTCTCCATGTTTCTAGGCATCTTGCTTTTATAAAATAATAGTAATCAGTTTTTATCATCTGCTCCACCATAGTTGCATTTAGACCAATTAAAGAAAAAAAGAAAAAGCTATTTATCAATGGGCATGTTAAGACGCACTCTCTACCCATTCGGTGCTGGCCACCCTTCATTTGAGCTCTGTCCAATGTGCCCATTTGCTCAGCAGGGTGCATTTGGTCTGTCTTTTCACACATCCCACTATGAAATCCTTTCCCTGAGCTATAATGTATGACTTTGCACTGGGATCAGTACACTGTTATTGCTAGAGAAAGCCTTAGGAGGTTTTCTCCCTTTACTTCTTCTGTTAATTACTGATGACATTTTGAGGGATTGAGGGAATGATATGGGGTGGAGAGAGGTAGGGTAGGGCAGAGGTACAGGACAGAGGACATAGGCAAGATTCCTGAAGAACTTAAGCTTTGAGTTCTTTAGAAAGCACCAACTAGGGATCAATGTATTATTTAAGAAAAGGGCAACTTGGATTTGATTTGATTTTTTGGTAACAGGAGATTCTGAGATCAGTAGCCTGGCTTCCCACTTGTCAACTGCACATCACTTGAATGCATATTTGAAAGTGACTTTAATTAAAACACAATAGCCACACCAAGGAATTATAATGCCGTTCCAGGATGCCTTTATTTGCTAGAGTTATTGCACATAACTTGGGATCATTATTTTCTAACCACCAAAGGTTTCCATAGATTAATTATGTTTTTCATAAAGTTAACTGTTTATATATCAATGAGTTTGTTTATTCATGTTTTTTTTAATTGTAAATATCTGAATTATCCACACTGCCATCAACCCAGAATTCATAAGCATGTACCATGCGCAGTCTGGCAGCAAGCCGGGGAAGCTATCAAGAAGCACACCAAATACTCTTGCATAGGGGAAGACACTTAGCACAACAATTCATTTTCAACCTACATCATCTCAGATTAGTTTTTTTTTTAAATATGTGGTTTCTTATTCTGTACAGCATTCAGAGCTCAACAGATTGAGTAGTGGGGGGTGGGGGGGATTGTTGACCTGATTTGGGGGAAACCTGAAAGATTCAAGGAAAAGAGAACTTAATCTTTCTTCTTCTGCTCTACAGCTTCTTCTCCAGCAGCATCTTCTTTCTTCTCTTCCTCTTCTTCAGCTTCTTCACCTTCCTCTCCAGCTTCACCGCTTTCTTCCTCCTCACCTTCCTTGTCTTCAGATTCCTCCTTGGCACCTTTTAAAGGCACACATAAAAGAAAAAGGTCAAAGTTAGAAGCAACTCATGTCAGACACAACTAGGTTCTCAGTAACATTTCTACCAGGGAATGCATTATTCAAAAAGTCATTCATTATAAAATGAACCCATTCAGGACTAAAATAAATCCATTGGAATTCTGTTGAAGTCATAGAATCATAGACTTAAAATCGACTACAGAGGACAACTAGACCAAGCCTCAAATTTTACAGATAAGGAAATGAAGATCCTGGAAAGTTTCAACTTTCCCAAGGTCACTCCAGTAGTAACTGTCAGAGATAGGTCTGGAACCCAGATCCTCTGGCTCCAGAACCACTTTTATTTTCCCTATACTCACTTCACCTCCTTTATTCCCATTTTTAAAAAAAATCATACACACTGAACAATCTCATTGAATGAGTTGTTATCATTGGTCACTAAAGGCTAGACTCCTCTAAAGCACTAACTCCTGCCGACTTTTATGCATCTGCACATGGGATAATGGCATATATTGTGTTCAGAATGGCAGCAGTAGCAGCAGAAAGGTTGAGCAAATGTTAAAAAAAAAAAAAGAAAAGAAAAGAAAACAGCAGAGAAAGTTCCCTTTGAAAGCCCTCTATAAAAATAAAAAACAAACAGAAAACATCGCCCTCCTTAATTTCCTTCTGAGAAAAGTCAAATTTCAACATCTTTGGGAGGGCCATCAATTGAAATCATGCCAATGATTTTCTTGAATATTTCTGTTAACTGCAGAAAAGACATGAATCAAACTTTTTTGACATAAAATGTTAGCAAAGTCTCAGGTTCAGTGTTTCCACTTCTGAAAAATAAGAATATTGGACCAGATGGCCTCTTTTGGCCCTGCCAGCTACAAATACACTGATCCTATGTTCCTCAACATTACATTCTGCCTATTAAATTCTAACATATATTAATGAATGGTAGCTCACATTCATATTAACATTTTATATGGAGCAAAGAGCTCATTTGATCCTTCCTAAGAATTCTTCGGTTAGGAAGTATGACTATTCCTATCACATAAAGGAGTAAATTGAAGCAGGGAGGCCAACTGAATCATTATGACCAAACAACTAGAAAATAATGGAAGCAGGACTTGAATAGATCTTCTGACTGCAATTTCAGGGACCTATTGACTATGCCACATTTATATAGACAACCCTGGGGATTAGCTTTCTTTCCAGTGAATTTGATTTTTACCTTCTTCTTCTTCACCTCCTTCCTCTTCTTCTCCTTCCTCCTTCTCTTCTTCCTCTGCCTCTCCTTCTCCTTCAGAGGGGGGTTCATCTTTAGCTTCTTCTGCCTTGGTCGCCTCAATGGTCTCTTCCACCTCAATCTGTTCTTCTTGGACATGACTGGTGTAGTAAGAGGGGAAGGCACGGGCAGACATCAAGTAGGAGCTGGTTTGGAGACCACTGTAAGCAGAGCGGCCAAAGACCTGGGAGCTCTGGGAGTAGCCACTGGTCAGGCTTCCAACGCTGGTAAAACTCAGGCGAGTCTCTTCACCTTCCAATAACTTCCTGAAGTGGCCAAAAAAAAAATGGTGGGCAGTAGGGAAGAGAGGTATGGGCTTAGAAATCAACAATAGCATGTTCTCCAGCCATCCCAACTACTTTTTTTTAAAAAAAGCAAAGGAGTAATGCAAATTCTATCTAGAGCTCATCGAAATAAAATAAATAAAAATAGTTTTCAAAAGTCAGATTAGAATGCCTAAAATTCCTCCCCATAAAAATGTAAATATCATTGCATCATTCTTTCAAGTCTATATCACCAATAATATAGACCGAGGAGAACAAAACTCAAGAGAGGTAGGAAGGCCTCTCAGATGTCACCCCTCCTTATTTTACAGATTAGGAAACAGTATTAGGGACTCTTTCCCTACATGAACCCTAAATTGGTCTCTGTAATTTCCATCCTCAACACCTCATTCTGACCTTGACTAAGGTCACCCAGGCACATAAGCAGCAGAGGTAGGATTCAAAGAAAGATTATTTGGCTCCAAATGCATTACACTTTCCACCATCAAGGATGGGAAGTTCTTAAGTACCAAAAATCCTGTACTGAACAATCTTCTTGGTCAAATGGTGCCTAAGACCTGGCTACTCAGAAGTTAAGGACCACTCTTGAAAGTCTGAAAAAGAAAGATATTCAGCCTTGCTCTGACCTTTTTTTCTCCCTCTTCCCCTGAACTGGGCTTAACTCATGCTGAACTATCTCCTATCCCTCCCTTCAAATTCAACACTTAAGGATTTTGCACTTATTCTCACTTGAAAAAACAGTAGTTCAGGGGGCAGCTGGGTGGTTCAGTGGATTGAAAGCCAGGCCTAGAGATGGGAGGTCCTAGGTTCAAATCTGGCCTCAGACAGGTCTTAGCTGTGTGACCCTGGACAAGTCACTTGACCCCCATTGCCTAGCCCTTACCACTCTTCTGCCTTGGAGCTAATACACAGTATTGACTCCAAGAAAAAAGGTAAGGGTTTAAAAAAAAACCAAACAGTAATTCTCCCCTAAGTCAAGAAACAGACTAAAAAAATCCCATTAAAATATGCTGAACTTGAAACAGTCTTAGCAGTTAAGCCTGATTGTTTTATTAGAAGGGAATCCATTCTTTTAATGGTTTCTATTTGGATACGCAAGCTGTCTGATGGCAATTTTAAAATTCAAGCTATACTTTAAAAGTCACCCCAGTAACATTCTGTTGATGTTAAACAATTTTTCAGGTGAAAATTCCAACTCCTTTTCTTTAAGCAAAGAATCTTTTGGAGTATAACCAGAAGTACAGAACTGCTATTTTCTTGCTGAAGATCAAGACAGTCAGTTAATAGACATTTATTAAAGGCTAACTATGTGCCAGGAGATCTGATTCTACCCATTACAATTAAAAATAAAAGTCGATATCCAGATTTAGATCATGCTTCAACAGTGTATGAATATCTGAGGAAAGTGGGGCAGAACCTGAGACAGAAGATATTTTTGGTAAAAAGGAAAGAAACACCCTGCTGCTTAGGTGCCCGGGTTTGTGGGGATTGACTGCTGTTCCAAACTTTTAAATGGTCATAATGTCATAGAGCTAAGAAGAACTTTGGAGGCTGTTGAATCTGATCCACTCAGTTGAAAGATGAGGAAACTGAGGCAAAAAGTAGGTTAGTGATTTGCCCAAGGTCACACAGTTAGTAAATGCCTCAGATAAAAACTGAACCCAGGCTTTCTGGACTTGGTTTGTACTGTCTTATTATTCTAATGCATCCCCCTCCCAAAGAATCTCACTTGGAATCTAATTTGATCCCCACCCCAAGCTTAATAGTTGATGTTCCTCTTCCCTCTCATACCTGTAGGCTGCAATTTCAATATCCAAAGCCATCTTCACATTAAGCAAATCTTGATATTCTTTCAAATATCGAGCCATCTCGCTCTTGGTGGTTCTCAATTCATTTTCCAGTTTGTTAATTGTGTCCTGTCAGGAGTGAAAAAAACAGAACCTGGAACATAAACCTGTGTCACAGCTGCATCTCCATGCAATCAGAACTGGTCACGTTCCCTCTAAGACCCAGAACCTTCCTGAAGTCCTCTTTGCTGGCTCCCAAACTGCACAGTCATGGCTCACCTCCAGAAAGAGCAAGAAGGTTTGGCTGGAGAGGCTGCCTCTTTGGACCTGCCCCACCCCTCCTGGCACTGGCTGCAGAAGCCTGGTTTTGATAGAAGCCAAGCTCACTCTCCTCTAGAGGCACAGTTCACAGAGCAATCAGCCCAGATCTTTATTCAACCTGCTTTTCCCTGGACTAGGATGGAAGCCAGCATTACCAGAGGAAAAGAGGAAGCCTGTAATTCAGGAAGTCTTGGTTTAGGCTCAGAATAAGAGCTCAAGAGATGTAAGGGTTGAGCTCTTATAGTTTAGCTTTCCTTTAGCACTACCGGGACAAGTATGAGCAAACCACTGCCCCTCTCCAGGGCTGTTTCTCCTCAGAGGCATTCGGCTGTCTTTAAAGCACTTATCAATCAGCTCAGATAGGGTATGGGGTTTCCTTTGATATAGGGAACTCGCACGTGAGAAAACTGCTTCTATATCTGCAAAGCAGCATCCTATCGGGAATTTAAGAGGGTCTTAGAGTTGCCCCAGACATTAAGAGGTTAAGTTGCTTGTCCATTTCAGTCAGAGGTGGGACTTGAACTCAAGTCTTCCTGGTATGGGGGCCAGTCACTTAGGCAATAAGACATGCTTCCTCTTTTAGAGAAATGCCAGTTACTGGCAACAATAATCTTTTAAGTAAATCTCTAAAATGAGAGCGTTGGGGTAGATGCTCTCCAAGGCCTGTCTCCGTTTAATTTAATAAAGGTATTTCAGATCCTTTCAAAACATCCTCTGGTGTTACACCTCACTACGATCTTGTGATCTGCTACCTTCTTTGTATAGAAAAGTACGCGTGTTATTATTACCATCACTTAACTGGCCCACATTGTCTTAACTCGATTGCAGAAGTGTGTAGAGGTGGGGGGAGGAGCGTGGAGGGGAGGGGGAGGAGTCAGGGAGATAAAGTCATAACCGCTGCCACCTATGGAGGGAAGAGGAACGCGCAAGGCTTTTACTAGCGAGGCAAACAAGAATATTCCAAACCCCTCCCCCGCCTTCTCTCTCTCTCCAATACACAGGACCTGGGTGGGTGTGTCAAAAGAAAACATACTCTGTGCCCTAGTTGCGCATAGCGACCCTGACCCCTAAGCCAGCAGTTCCTGTGGCCTCTATCCCTATCCCAAAATCCGTAGGTTTCTGCCCTCGAACACCACCGCCCTCCACTCCCCTCTCCACCCGCGTCTGATGCCGTCCCTAAGTGGTGTCCTGAAAAGCCTTGGGAATTCGAACTGGAAAGCCCCAAACCCCGCCCAAGGCTCTCCCAGCTATGTCGTCGCCTTAGGTATATCACTCTCCTCCCCCGTGCCTCAGTTTCTTCATATATTACATGAGAAGTCAGCCGCAAACGGCCCCTTAATCTCCGCGAGTCTCCTTTTGCCCGCCTGTCCGATTACTTTTGTCCCTCTGCCTGAGCTGCCAAGCTGACCTCCTCCTCTCCCCTCCCCTCCCCACAGTCCCCCAAGACGCTGGGTTTGGGTACGGCCCAGGCTCACCTGTAGGGCGCTGATGTCGGCGTTCTGCTTGTCCTCCAGCTCCTGCAGCTGCTTCTCCAGGGCCTCATTCATGCCGCGGCACGCCTCGATCTCCAGCGTCTTGGCCTTGAGCAGGCGGCGGCTCTCAGACACTTCATCCTTGGCGGCGCGCACGGCGTCGGTGTTCTTCGCGGCGCTTTCAGTGAGCACCGTAAAGCGGCTCTTGAACCACTCCTCTGCGTTCTGCATGTTCTTGGCCGCCAGCTTCTCGTACTGGGAGCGGATGTCCTTGAGCGCGGCGGACAGGTCGGGCTTGGCGGACACGTCCATCTCCACGGAGATCTGCGCGTACTGGATCTGTGCCTGCAACTCTGCGATCTCCTCCTCGTGCACTTTCTTGAGGAAGGCGATCTCGTCGAGCAGGCTGTCTATGCGCTTCTCGAGCTCGGCGCGGGCCAGAGCTGCCTCGTCTGCGCCCTTGCGCGCCTCCATCAGGCGTCCCTCGGCGTCCTCGCGGCTCAGCACCTCCTCCTCGTAGCGCGCCTGTAGCGCTCGCAGAGTCTCCTCCAGGCCGTCTCGCTCGCCCTGCAGCGCCTGCTTCTCGGCGCTGGCATCCTCGACGGCGAGCCGCAGATCGCGGATCTCTTGCTCATAGAGAGCGCGGAAGCGCGACGGCTCGGCATGTTTCTGCCGCAGCACCAGCAGCTCAGCCTCCAGCACCTTGTTCTGCTGCTCTAGCTCATGGACGCGCTCAATGAAGCTGGCGAAGCGGTCATTGAGGTCCTGCAGCTGCGCCTTCTCCTGCGTGCGGATGGACTTGAGGTCGTTGCTGATGGCCGCCACTTGGCTCAGGTCCAGGCTCTCCAAGCTGGGCAGCAGCGACGCGGAGCTGGACGAGTAGCTGCGGCGCACCGACAGCGCGGCCGAGGAGGCGGGCGCTGAGTAGCTGGAGTAGGCCGAGCGCGCTGTACTGCTGTAGCCGCTGCGCACCGAAGAGATGTGCACCCGCGGGCTCTCGGCAGTGCTGGCGTAGCGCCGCTTGTACGCCGTGGTGTAGTAGGGCTCGTAGCCGAAGGAGCTCATGGTGCCCGCAGCCCGGCCGGCTGGCCGCCTGCCTTCTGCCTGCCCGGCTACGCGGAGGAAAGAGAGAGAAGGGGAGGAGAAGGAGGACGACGAGAGAGGAGGGGAGGAGGACGGGTGGCTGTGTGCGGCTCGCCGCTGGCCGCCCGCCCCTTTTTATACCCAAGCTGGGTTTGACGCAGCCTCTGAGCCCTCCCTCGCCTGGCTGCGGGGGGCGGTGGCCAGCGCCTTGCGGCAGCCAAAGAAAGGCATTGCGCAACTCTTGAGGGCGGGGGGGAGAACTGGAGCAAGAGAAGAGATTGGCAATCCGGGAAAGAGAGAAAAGAGGGAAGCTGCGCTCAACCTAAGAGGCTCGGGCCCCACCCAGCCCCCACCTCCATTTGCACTGGGCTCCTCGTCTCTCCGTCAACCTGCAGCGCTTTGGGCGATTGTTTCCCCCTGCCCCCCTCCTTCACTTTATCGTTCTGACACACTCACTGTGCCATCTCCCTCCCTTTCCCCATCTTCGGAGGCTTTTCCCCCGCTTCCGCTCCCCCCTCCACTGAACTCTTGCCCACCTGGTGCTTCCCTCGGGGACCTCTTTAGTCTCTCGCCCACCTAGCCAACCCCACTAAAACGCCTTCACCCCACTTTTGATTTAGCCCTGAGACTTGTAGCTTCTCAAGGTGGTCTGAGCGTAAGTATTCTGTATCCTTTAATCCGTGGTGCGGAAGAATGAGGTACAGAACTGGTTAAAACTCGAGTTCCTAACAAGGAGTCCAGTGAGGGAAGCGGGCATAGATTTCATGCAACCATTGCGTCTTTATTTCGTTTTACTTGGCTTCCTTTGCAACCCTATGCATTTTCTTTTATGAATTTAAAAACGTCCTGAGAAGGGGTTCTTAGGCATCATCAGATTGCTGAAGTGTTCCCGAAGAAAAAAAGGCGAGGCGAAGGCCGGGGTTTCCTGATAAAAAGAGTCCCATCCCCTGATCTCAGCCCTAAATGTTAACAATTTCTGATGTCCTTTCATCCCTGCCTCTCTGCAACTGCCCAGATCTCTCCCCTGGGACAATTGCCTCCTCAGATAAAGGCTCATTTCCCCCACCCCCACCCCCTAGCTCCGAATCCACTTTTGCTTTAGACTTGGGCCTCTGGCTTTATCTCTCTCTCTCTCTCTCTCTCTCTCTCTCTCTCTCTCTCTCTCTCTCTCTCTCTCTCTCTCTCTTTCTTTCTCTCTCTCTCTCTCTCTCTCTC
>NC_058131.1:17026103-17081526 GCF_016433145.1 Gracilinanus agilis | reverse complement strand
TATCTCTCTCTCTCTCTCTCTCTCTCTCTCTCTCTCTCTCTCTCTCTCTCTCTCTCTCTCTCTCTCTCTCTCTCTCGCTGTCGTGCGTTAATATGGTTTTTAGGCTAGTGAGCCAGTTATTAAACATTTATTAAAGACCCACTACGTGCCAGGCACTTTGCTAAGTGCTGCGAGCAAGTGGGCTGGTGTGGGGGGAATAGAAGGAAAGTGGCTTGAATTTCCAAAGAGAATGTCGCTGTGATTGACTTAAAACCTCAGAGAGAAGCACGCTAATGCAGAGAATGCCTACAGTGCTGCTGTCCCCACTGCATTAGCCTCTCTGAAAGGCATCTAGTGACTAAGTCTTGAAGTATTACGGGGGTTTTTCATATATATGTATGTATGTATATGTACATATACATATATATATATATTTTTTCCTTGCAGGCAATCCAGTTCCCCGGAATTAGAAATTAACATATTCTGCAACCTCTCATAGATCCTGGTTCAAATCCTAGTTCTACCATTTACTGCCTGTGTGACCCTAGGCAAACCACTCAGTCTCCCTGAACCTCAGTTTCCTCGTCTGCAAAGGGAGGGGTTTGAACTAACTGGCCTTTCAGGTCTCTCTCCAGACCTGTAATTCTTTCTAGATCTGTAATTTTAGGAGATAACTTCCTCTTCCTGGCATCCTACAACTATGGGATGGCATTCTCTGGGAGATCAATGGTTAATCCTCCGGGTTCAGTACAGTGCCTTATTATTCATCTGCAGGCTGAAAATAGAGAGCTAGTTTTCCTCCCCCGCCTGGTATGAATGATAAAACAGGTAACAGTTGCTGGGGAAGAAATTCAGTGAAGGCACAATAAATTCCATCTGCCTCCCTGCTTTCCTAAGGTTGCCCCCTCCACTCCTGGAATACTCTTCAGTCTTCATCTCGCTGAACCCTTAACAAGGCCCAGCTGAAGCAGCGCCTTCTACAACAGGTCATTCCCGTTTTCTCCAGCTGTCAGTTCTTTCTCATCTCCAGAAACTTACTCTGTATTTAATTAATATGCACTTTGCATTCACCTCTCCGAAGAGTTTTCCTCCCAGATAATAAAATATTAAGGGTGCAGTTAGGTGGTGAAGTGAATAAAGTGCCGGGCATGAAGTCAGGAAGGCTCACCTTGCTGATTTCAAATATGGCCCCAGACATTTCCTACTTGGGTGACCTTGGGCAAGTCACTTAAACTCGCCTTTTCTTAGGGAGTGTTTTTGAAATGCATGCGGAATTGAATCAAATGATGTTCAGGGCTAGAGGGCTGAACTTGAAGTCAGGGGAAAGCTGGGATGGATTTCTGCCTTCAGTGCATAAGAGCCCTGTGACAATGGACGAGTAACTCAGCGAGCTCTGAGTCTCAGTTCTCCCAAGTAGTCCAGAGAGAATAGCTATTCTTACCTCCCAAATCTACTGATCAGTTATGGTAGATACAGAGTTCTGCAAACTTTTAAAAGCGATAAGGAAATGTCAACTATTACAATAGGATGACGGGAGGGGGCAATTCCACCAGGTCTGAAATTTTGCTCCTTCCTTGGGGGAGGTGGGAGGAGCGGAAAGAAGGAAAGGAGGCGGGTAGTTGGAGCCCAGCAACTATGTTCTGATTGGCTAAGCGCTTTACAATTCTTGGCCAGTCAGAGGACCGTCTGTGTTATCTAAGCCAGGTCTGGGAGCTAGCCTTGGTCCTAACCAATGGTATCGGGAAGGTTTAGCAGGTGTGGCTATGCTGTATTGAGCATATTCATAATGACTCTTTTCTACGGTGTAAGATTTGCACATCTGCATTTGGTGGAATGGGGCCAGGTTAAATTGGATATGCTCAGAGAGAATTAAAAAGAAACGGAAACTCCATCCTTATAGGGAAAACTCACTTGGTATGGGCCGCACCCCTCCAGGCAGTTTCAGGTCCCTCCTTCCAAGACTTGGATCTGTTGGGACCTTCGCCAAGAAGGCTCCACACTGCAGAGGAAACCTCCCTAGGAGAGACTGACTGAGCTAAAGAAGCAGTGAAAGAGAGATGATGAGGAAAGGAGCCCAGCAGGGCCCGCACTGTCATCCTTTGGTCATAGCCCAGCACTGTAGAGGGAGTGTATTGTTTGTGTGTGGGCATTTATGATCCAGGGTGTATACTGCTGTAGGTGTATGTACCGGGGGGCTCACAGCCATCCCTGGAGGAAGGAGGCAAGTCCCAGTGTGCATTCCTTTCTTTTTATCTCCCCACACACAAATGCCAACATCTTTATGTGGGTGAATCATAGCATCTGATCCTAAATCTAATGCTGGAAGAACCTCAGAGGACATCTAGACCAATCCTCTCGTTTTACATATGGGGAAACCGAAAACCAGACGTATTAAATGACTTGTCCAGGGTCACAGGAGTAGTAAAAATCACTACTATGAATTGAATTTTTAAAAACCCAAGCAAAGCCAAATGGGATCAATTTAATCCTCTATAACAATGTTAAAGGAGGAGTGAATTTTACCAAAACAGTGGAAGAGGCAGTTGTACAAAGATCAACTCCACCTCTTTAGCAAAAGTGAGAGAAAATTGTACTGTGGAAAGATTATTGGTACAGCAGTGCTTCAGATACCTTTTTCAATGAAAAAAAGGATGGGGAACACATTTACTGTAATGATTAAAAAGAATTATTACCAACTGGTAGTCTGGCAGTCACCTCCTCCCCTATATGCTGCTTTCTTGATTCATTGCCCAGCAAAAGCAAGTCTGACCTGACAATTTGGGGGCTATGCCTAACAGGTCTCCCATCCCATGCCATTGTGAATTACTTATCCTTAAGCTTTCCACTGTCAATTGCCACAACCCATTTGTTAAAGGTTTGCACTGTGAAAGCTAGCAGGGTCCTTAAAGGGCGTGCTAGAAAAAGCATTGATTTGGAATAGTAAGTCCAGCTTTGAATCTCATCTGCTATTTTCTCTCAGTGTGACCTTAGTCCCCTCTCCAGTTCTTAGTAGCCTCTGAAAGGTGAGAGGGGACAGTTTTACTGAATGGTTTCTATGTTCCTTTATTATTCTAAAACCTATGAGGTGATGATCATATTCTATGGCTTAACCCCATTATTTTTTTAGAGAGGAGCTATATTGGCTTCCCACACTATATCAAGCCAATCCATTGCTTTTCCCAATGCTCTAGCTCTTGTCTTTCCTTTTTCTTCATTTCCCAATAGTTTCATTCTGCACACCCACTAGGAGTCAACCACTTTATGTGAAAAGTAAAATAAGTAAATTCCTCTTCAAAGTTTATTTTAAGATCCTCCCCTCTGTATTCAAAGAAAATACCTTTGGTTTTCTTTGCTGCTAATATATCTTTTGTGTGGGTGTATGAATTATCTTTCCATGGAAGAGTTCTGGATTTTAACTCAGAAGTATTATGAAAAACTCCAAGTTCCTACACTATGTTAATTTCTCTGAGACTCAATTTCTTTACCTGTAAAAATGAGAATAACAATTCTTATATCATTTACCTCATAGAGAAAGCAACTTTGGAAACTCTGGAACTCATCTGAAATTTTGTGTCCTGTCTGCTTACCACAGCTTAAAAAGGGCAGTATTTATCTGGGACTATTAGGAGGGAACCATGATAGTACCTTGAGCCCATGTAACTTTTAGGACTAGTTCAAGGAACTAGATTTTTTTAGCTAGAGAAGGGGAGATTAAGGAGGGATTCAGTTGACTTTGTGTATTGTATTTGAAGGATTATTGTCAAAGATTATTTAGACCTAGAAGAAGCTAGATGGCTCAGTGGATAGAGAGTCAGGTCTTGGGATGGGAGGTCCTGGATTAAAATATGACCTCAGACACCTCCTAACTCTGTGACCCTGGGCAAGTCACTTAACCCCCATTGCTAGCCCCTACCATTCTTTTGTCTTAGAACCAAAACAGAGTATTAATTCTAAGACAGATGGCAAAGATTAAAAAAAAATTAGGCCTCTTCTATTTTGCTGCAAAGGGCAGAACTAGAAGCAGTCTAGGGCATCTAGGTAGCACAATGAATAGAGTTCCATGTCTGGCATCAGGAAGACCTGAGTTCAAATTGGCCTCAGATATTTACTAGCTGCATGACCCTGAGCAAGGCACTTAAAACCATTTGCCTCAATTTCTTCATATATAAAAAGAACTGGAGAAAGAAATGGTAAACCACTCCAGGATCTTTGCCCAGAAAATCCCAAAGGGTTTAGAGAGAGTCAGACATGACTAAATGACTGAACAGCAATAAAAGAAACAGTCTATTTTGCAAAGAGACAAATTTAGGCTTGAGGGGAAGAAGAACTTCCCAAAGTGGAAAAAGCTCCCTTCTTCCTCCTTGGAGATGAGCAGAGGCTAAACAATCATCTGGCATTTTATGTTAGAGGCTTCATTTCATATATGAGTTGGATGAAATGGCCATAGAGGTCCCTTCCAACCTTTCAAGTTTGTGATAATAAGTTCTCACTGAGAGGTTGAGGACAAAGCAGTTCCAAACTTGAAAAGTGGTTTTGAAATTAAAGCTAACATAAATGATTAATCCACAACAAAATTAAAACTCCAAGTATGGCTCAACAAGATAATGGTGTGATTTCACTACTAAATGCTGAGCCAGTTTCCAGGAAACCCTTTGTACCTGGAACATTTCCTTTTAAATCTAAAGTCAGAAATAGGATAATGAAGAAAGGAAGGAAGTAACATTCATTACACTTTTATTATTTGCCAAGCATCATGCTAAAGGAGAAAGCCACATGATTAATGTCAACTATTTTAAAAAATGATATATACCCACCCTCCCTTGCTAATGAAAATGACTGCTTTTGTACATATGAAAATAGAGTGGTTTTTTTTGAAGAAAAGAACTTTAAAATTATTGTTGCTAATTGGAAGTTTAAGAAAAAACAAAAACTGAGGAGAAAAACCTTCTCAGCACCCAATTAACACATAATTACTTGAGCTTGTCATCCTATGACTTCCTTGGAGGTACATGAATGAAATCAATAGGACTGTTAATTTCCCCAGTGCCATTAATATATACTTGGTCTGTTTCTGCTAAATAAAAGTTAAAACTGTAGAAAATCTTAGATTTAGAAATGGAAGGGACTGTAGAGATAAATTAGTCCACTAACTCACTTTACAAATGAGAAAACTAATGATCAGAGATAATCTACCAAAGGTCACATATCTAATAAATGACGGCAATAGGAGTTGAACTAAATCTCTAATTTGAATCTGGTCCTTTTCCCAAGACAATGCAGATTGTCATAGTTTTATTTATGCATTATGGTTTCACATCACCTTTATTTCCAGAGAGCTCTTTCTCCCTTCCCTACCCAGAGCCTTTAAATTGCATTTTCCTCTCATTTTGGTAATAATATTCCATTTATATAATGCAGGCTATGTGGGTAATGTCCAGACCTTCTAATGTTATAAAATCATATTTTAGTTCTTAATGTTTATGTTTACATTTTAAAAATAAATTTAGTTTCTAAAAAATTTAGTTAAAAAAAAGGTTTAACTTCATTCATAGAAACTACTATGTTTGGGTTCTTAGGCAGAGGAGCAGTGTAAGGGTTAGGAAATAGGAGTCAAGTGATTTGCCCAGAGTCACACAGCTGGAAAGTGTTTGAGCAAGAGTTGAGCCCAGGACTCTTGTCTTTAAGTCTAGCTCTCAATCTACTTATCTAAATTGCTGCTCCCAATTGTTGTGTTTTTTTAAATAATTTTAAATATTTTTTCCAGTTTGGTGAATAAAAATTCCCTTTATGATTGAGTATGCAATAGTGACCTTTGTTAAGTTAAAAATTTATTGGTTGTACTTCCTAATGAAATGTAGTCTGTGTCAACATCATGTAATATCGAAGAGAGTGTGAGATTCTTTGCCAGGATGACCTGGATTTGAATCTTGCCTTTTTTACTTACTATGTGACCTTGAGCAAAACATTTGAACTGTCTGTACCTACCTTGTCTGTAAAATGAGAATGACGATACCTGTAGTAACTACTTCAACAATTACTAGGAGTAACAAATGATATATGTAAACTATGATATAAATCCAAGGTGCTATTATTTACTTCTTTGGAGGAAAGTCTTGGATAGGAATAACAGATGGTTGGAATTAAAAGGGGCCACCTAGCCTAATTCCCTCATTTTCTTGAAGAGTAAACTGAGACCCAGCAAGATGAACTAATTTGCTTAAGATCACACTGCTACCAAAGGCTACAAAGACTAGGACTTGAAGCCAGGTTTCCTAATGTTCAGAAGCCATACACTTTCTATTTCCCCACTCTAACCCATCTCTCACCTATAGGCAATGAATGTTTTTATGGAGCACCAACTGGGCACACATTCATGAAAGTATAGGATTTGGAGCTCTGACACAGGTGGTTTATGGTTAAGAGAAATGGAGTACCAAGAAGGAGAGGTGACTATCTGAAGATCACTTTAAAATCCTTCCCTATTACTTCATCATAGTGTAGGGATAATTCTGGATTCTACAATATTTTTCTCTCAAATGCTAGTTCAAAGAGGACTTCCTGGGCCAGGAAGGGTTCAAATACACTCCCAAGGATAGTCTGTAAGATAAAGCATGTATGGCAGGCTTCTTAGTAAGTTGATCGAAGGAGAATAGACATTTTTGGCCACAGCAACTCTCAAAGGCCCTCTCTGAAATTATTGAGAATATGTAACCTGCAATTGTGAAGCAATCATCCACATAAATGGAATTATAGAGTTTGAAGTTACATGTTATATTTCTAAGTAATCTAAGCTCTTCACGTGTTTATGGGACTATAAAAGAGAGAGTAGATGCATTTTGCCTGGAAACAGAACTGTGAGCAATGAATGGAAGGTGCAGAGAAGCAGATTTAAGTTAGATGTCAGAATCATAGGATCTTAAATCTAGAGCTGACAGAGACTCTAAAAGCAATTGAGTCCACCAACCCCCATTTTAAAGATTAGGAAACTGAGTCAGGGAGAGGTTAGTGAGTCAGAAACTTTGTACATTAGTAGACCTCATTGGAGGTCTACAAGCAGAAATTTGATGGCCACTGTTTGAGAATGTTGTCAGTGATTCCCAAAGTGGGCTCTACTGCCCCCTGGTGGGTGTTGCAGTGATCCAGAAGAGCAGTGATGGCCACAGGTGCATTTATCTTTCCTATTAATTGCTATTAAAATTTAAAAAAAAAATAATTTCCAGGGCACTAAGTAATTTTTTTCTGGAAAGGGGGCAGTAGGCAAAAAAAGTTTGGGAACCACTGTTGTATGGTATTCCTTTTTTCAGGTGGTTTGAATTAGGGAGAGGTCCTAGCTTCTGTGAAGATAGTGAAAAAAATAAGGAATATGAAGGCTAAAGTGAGCAACAAACTAAAATCTTGGTGTGACTAAACCCTATGATATTATGATTGTGTACAGCCATGGAAATCAGAGAGAAATATGCATTTGGAGAAATTGGAGAGAGCTGTAATGGTATTTGGATGAGGAGAGGGTAGATTTAAGTCAGTAATATGCTGTTTATGATTCTGGGAAAACCACTTTATGTCTCTGAGCCTCAGTTTCCTCATCTATAAAATAAGAATGATACAGTTATACTACCTGCTTCACAGGGTATGAGAAAAATGTCCTGTAAACTGTAAACCTTTATAAATGTTAGTGCTATAGCTGAGTCAGCTGGGTGAGAGCAAAGAGGACTGGATTTGGTCAGGATGACCTGTATTGGAGACTGTAGCACTAGTGGTCATGTGCTAGGCAAATCCTTCATACCCTATTTCATCTCAATTTCCACATCTCCAAATTGGAAGTAACAATTGACTCACTACTTATCTCAAGAAACAGTGTTAGTTACATATTTGGAATGTGGAAGTCCAGGGTGTTAAAGTCCTAGCTCTCTCATTTACTCATTTTGTGACCAGAGGCAAGTCATTTCACATCTCTGAACTTTAAGCAACTCTCCAGGACTTACTAATTCTATTATTGATGGGTGATAATTTGTGTTTCCGGAGGAAGTTCCAGTACTGATGTGTCCTGTGTTTCGTTGCTAAAGAGAAGTCCCCCCAGTGAGGAAACTCCCTATAATTATTCAAATTGACATATTCTCTACAATTTACCATCTTAGCTGTCTAGAGCACTAGCAGATTAAGTAACTTGCCCAAGGTCAAAATTCTAGCACATGTCAGAGCCAGGACTTTAGCTCAGGTTTCCCTGGCCTAAAGGCAAGCTCTCTTCTACTGTATTAAGCAGTTAATAAGTCAATAATCAAGCAGTCCAGAAGCATCTGTGAATTGTTTACTATATGCAAGACACTGAACTATGAGCTGAGAATACAAAGATGGTGAAAAACACAGTCTCTCTGATTTCAAGTAACTCTCATTCTAATTGAGGAGATAAATGCAAAATAATTAGTTGTATATAGGATATAGAGAGAGTTTATGGAATAGCATATCAGAGGAAAGGTAAAGGTAGCTGGGAGTGGATGGAACTGAGGGAGACCTCCAACAAAAGGTGAGATTTGAGCTAATTCTTTTTTTTTATTTATTTAGAAAATATTTCCATGGTTAAATGATTCATGATTTTTCCCACCCCTTTTTCCCCCCTCCAGGAGCTAAGAAGCAATTCCCCTGGGTTATATGTGTATCATTGTTAAAAACCTATTTCCAATAGAGTAATCTTTTAACATCAAAACCTCAATCATATCCCCATCAAACTATGTGATCAGTCATATGCATTTTTTCTACATTTCTGTTCCCATAGTTCTTTCTCAGAAGTTCCTCTGAATTGTCCTGGATCATTGCATTGCTACTAGTAGAAAAGTCTATTACATTCGATTGTGCCACAGTGTATCTGTCTTTGTGTATAAGGTTCTCCTGGTTCTGCACCTTTCACTCTGCATCAATTCCTGGAGGTCATTCCAGTTCACATGGAATTCCTCCTGTTCATCATTCCTTTGAGCACAATAGTATTCCATCGCCAACAGACACCACAATTTGTTCAGTCATTCCCCAATTGAAGGGTATCCCCTCATTCTCCAATTTTTTGCCGCCACAAAAAACACAACTATAAATATTTTTGTACAAATCTTTTTTCCTTATTATATCTTTGGAGTACAAACTCAGCAGTGGTATGGCTGGATCAAAGGGCAGGCAGTCTTTTAAAGTCCTTTGGGCATAATTCCAAATTGCCCTCCAGAATGGTTGGACCATTCACAACTTCCACCAGCAGTGCATTAGTGTCCCATGTTTGCCACGTCCCCTCCAACATTTATCAGTTTCCTTTGCTGCCATATTGGCCAGTCTGTTTGGTGTGAGGTGGTACTGATTTGAGCTAATTCTTAAAAGAATTCAGAAAAGATAAGAGGCAGAAGTGAATGTACAGAGTGCACAGTCATGGAAGATAGCCTATGGAAAAGACCAGAGTAAGGGACTATCCAAGATGGTATACTAGGAAGTGCAGACAAGTTCTCTCCCACAATTGGTCCCCAAAGATTTAAAAATTCAATAGACCATATGCTGATCAGGAAATCTAGGGGGAATTGCAGAGATTCATTTTTCTGGACAAGGTTATACTATATATAGAAATACTGAGAAAACAATGAGAATAATGAAAGAAACAATTAAAAATGGAATTAACAACTTGGTGCAAGAGATTCAAGACCTCCTCAAATATTGAACTCTATGAAAATTAAAGAGGACCAAATAGAAATTAATGGCTCCATGAGTCAATAAGAAATAATGATAAAAATTCAATTTTTTAAATTAAGAAGCAAGTGTAAGGTAGTTTATATAAAAAACAAAAACACAGCTAGGAGAGAACATTTAAAAATAACTGATATAAATGAAATCTGTGGCCAAAAAAAGACCCTAGACAACATATTTCAAGAAGTCATAGAGGAAAATCATCCAAATCTATGAATACCATCAATTGAAGAAAAATAGAGGAAAAATCACTAATTACCTCCTTTAAAAAACTCCTCATTAAAACTTCCAGGAACAATACAGTCAAACTAGAACTTGAAAATCAAGTTTTGAAATACTACTAAGGAACCCAAAGGAAAGTACTTAAGTGACAGGTAGGTGTTTCAGTGGATAGAGAGCCAGATCTAGAGATGGGATGTCCTGTGTTCAAACCTGAATTCAGATACTTTCTAGTTTTGTGACCCTGGTCAAGTTATTTAACCTCCATTGCCTAGTCCTTATGACTCATCTGCCTTAGAACCAATATATGAATTGATTCTAAGATAGAAGATAAGGTTTAAATTTTTAAAAAAGACAAGAAAGTACTCAAGTGCAAAATAGCTACAAAATAACACAACATTTTAAAAATCATCACTCTAAAGGGGAGAGAATTTGGAATACAATATCCCAGAAAGCAAGGGGTATAGGCTTACAACCAAGAAAATCTCACCTGGAAAACCTAAGTATAATCCTACAGGGGAAATATAGACCATTAATAATAATTAGGGATTTGCCAGACATGCCTGTTGAAAAGAACAGAGCTGTATAGAAATTTTTAAATACAGACATGAGTTAATTGAAGTAAAAAATGGTAAATATTAGTAAGCAAATGTGAGGAACCAAAGACAAGTGCTTTACCTTCCCAAAATGGGAAGATATAACCCTTCAGACTCTTGTCATCATCAGGTGTAATCAAGTCTAATAAGATAGAAAACCTAGGAGTTTCTTTTCTTTTAAAAATATTTTTATCATCTTGAAAGAATGAAGAAATATTAGGGGATATAGAATATATTAGGAAGGAAAAGGAAGAAGAGAGATTATTTTACATAATTTGAGTGGGCAAATGGAAGAGCATACGTCCAAGAAAGAAAAGGGAAGCAGTTTCATTTGAACCTCACTGAACTAGTACACACACATAAACACACATACACATACACACACTACATTTCAGTGAACAGAGAAACAGGAGGGAAAGGTGGAGGGGAGGAAATAAGGTAGGTAACAAAAGGAAGGGTTTAATTCTAAGTAAAACTAACTCTAACCAGGAAAGGTAGATCATAAAGTGGGATTTAAAAGGAGACAAACAAAAAGGAACAAGAACCTGAAAGGTGAAAGGGGCAAGGGTATAGAAGCATATTTTCTCAAACCTAGAGTATTACTGCTGAGTCTACTTCTCTCTTACTATACTCTTCTTTAGAAAGGAAAGGAAAGCTGATCAATAATAATAGTAACAATAATAGCTAGCATTTGTACCTTCTGATAGAGAGGTGATGGACTAAGAGTGAATCCTGAGACATTTTTGGACATGGCCAGTACAGGAATTTGTTTTGCTTCACTGCATATATCTAAAAACATATTATTTTTCTTCATCTTCCAAATGAGAGAGAGAGTAGATGGAGTATAATCACCTGAAGAAATGAAATTAAGTTTCAAAAAATGAAAAAGGACAGATAACAAAGGGGGAATGCCATATTTTAAAAAACTGCATGGAAGTCAGTGTGCTTGGATGAGAGTAAGGTGTAATAAGGCCAGAAAGGTATAAAGGGACCAAGTTATAAGCTCTGAATGCTAGAGAGATGGTTTTCTATTTGATCTTAAAGCTACTGGAGATCTTGAAAGTGAGCTTGGAAGTGCCATGGCAGACTTAGGTTTTAGGAACATTGTTTTGGCACCTGAGTGGGGTATGGACTGATGGAAGAAATGAAGGAGAGGGAGGAACCCACAGGCTCTTGCAGTAAGTCAGGCATGAGGAGATGAAAGCCTTGACATGCTGCCTATAACAACATAAAATGTGACAAGTTCTTTAGAGCATTCTATTAAATCAGATGAAGGAAAAGCCACTTCCAGATGGGTTAGAGGAGAGAGAATTGATGTGAAACACTGTATAAACATTAAATGCGTTGAGAAATGTCATTTATTTTTATTTTCCTATGGACATAGAATGATGGATTAAAAAGAATATTATTCCAGAACAAGAAACACTGGAGTATAAGTCTTGGTTTTGGCACTTCCTACCTGTCTAACTGTGTGCAAGCTGCTGACTTTTCTGAACCTCAGTTTCCTGCATATGTAAAATGAGCACAATAATTTATAAGAAGTGGATAGATCAAGCACTAGATTTGGAATTAGGAAAACTCGGACTGATTCAGACAATTACTAGCTGTGTGAGTAGATGGCCAAGTCACAACTTATCTGAGTCCATAAAATGAAGAGATGAAATTAACAAGTCCCTTCCAGTTGAAAATCTATGATCCCTTGATTCCTGTGCTATTTAATTCATTAAGGCTATTGTGGGGAAATTATTTTTAATTAACTAATTTTAATAGAATTTATTCCCAGGTATCTCAGTCCTTTCCTCCCCTCCCCACACCATAGAAAATATCACTTGACAAAAAGATATGTATATATAAATTATGTCTTTCTTGGTTGTATTTATTAGTTCATACTCTGGAGGTGGACATTCAGAAGTTATTCTTCAAATATTAATTCTGTAGCTAAGCATATTCATGTGGGCCTTTCCAAGTTTTGTTTTAATTGAGGGAAATATTTTACATTTTTGAAGTGCTCTAGAAATATAAATTGGTATTCTATTATTTGAAAAATGAACAGTGAGCTCACGTTCAGAATACCCATTATGCTGTAGAATGATTACTCACTGAGATTAGAGGCTATTTTTTCTGTCTTTGTATCTCTAGCACTTAGACCAGAGTCTAAAACATGACTTATTTCTAATAAATAAATGTCTGTTGGAATTGGACTGCCTTCCACAGCCCCAATTTGCTGCCATCCATTCAAAAACCTTGGAAATTACTCCAAAGATCTTTAGTCCTGGCTGGAGTAATTTATGCTATAAGATAGTATGAGATAGTGTCAAGAGTTCTTGTTCTGGAGACAGAAGACATAGGTTCAAATTGAGATTCTGAATCTTTCCACCTGTCTCTAAGTTTTTTTTCACTTCCCTGGCCTCAGTTTATTTGTCTATAAAATGAAGGAGTTGGACCAAGTGGACTCTGGAATCCCAACTTTAGATCTATAATCCCTTGATGATTGATATTATTGGAAGAACATACTTTGGAAGCATGAGGGTAGGTTATGAAGAAATCCAAAGTCAATTTTTCTTATTTCAATAGCCATCAGTCTTTCAGGGTGTTCACTGAGACCATCCGCCAGGGCTAACATGTTCTAGAAATGCCTGCAAGGGAATTCCCCCTCCCCACTGCCTTTTCTGTTGTCCCACCACAAAAATGCTTTCTTCAGCACCTGCCTTCCTTCGTTTGACCTTCCTGATGGCTGACTAAATTGATCTAAGATCTATTTTTTCTATGTGTTTATGCCAAGACAAAGAGTGAGCATTTTAGCTTTGAACAGAAAAGCCCAGAGGTCAGAACTTTTCACAGCCAAGACAGAGCCAGCCCAGGACACCAGTTAGTTTTTATGCCAAGACTTCACTACTGAGCAGATAGAGCAAATGTGGTTGTTGCTGATTTCACTGATGGCTACATCCAGGCAGAGCAGCTGCAGTAAGAGATGGGGATGTCAGAGGTCTTGAGAAAGCCATTTCTGTGCTCAGATAAGCAGGACATTCAAAAGATGCTCTAATCACACAAGGCTCATACAAGATAATCACTAGCTGTGTGAATACCTGGACAAGTCATGACAGATCTGGTACTCCATCTCCTCATTTTTAAAGTGATTTCACAAGACCCTTTGAACTCAAAATATGCTATCCTTTGCTAATGAACTGGAACAATTCCATGTGAACTGGACTGACCTCCAGGAATTGATGCAGAGTGAAAGGAGAAGAACCAGGAGAACATTGTACACAGAGACTGATACACTGTGGCACAATAAATTGTAATGGACTTCTCTACTAGCAGCAATGTAATGATCCAGGACAATTCTGAGGGATTTATAAGAAAGACGCTAACCATATCAAGAGAAAGAACTGTGGGAGCAGAAACACAGAAGAAAAACAACTGCTTGATCACATTGGTCAATGGGGATAGGATTGGGGATGTAAACTCTAAGCAATCACCCTAGCGCAAATATTAATAATATAGAAATAGGTCCTGTTCAATGACATATGTAAAGCCCAGTGGAACTGCTCATTGGCTTCAGGAATGGAGAGGGAAGAGTGGAGGAAAGAACATAAATGGAAAAAATATTCTAAATCAATTAATTAAAAAATAGAAAATGGAAAAAAAATCTGACATCTTTTGATTCCTATACTGTCTCCCTCATTAGGGTTGTTGTGGGAGAAATATTTTGTACCCTTTCAGGAGCTCCAGAAATGTAAACCAGTATTCTCTCTACATGAGAAGTTCATTCATTTATTCATTCAACAAATATTCAGGAAGATGCATAGAACAGTGGAAAGAGTGAGGTTTTAGGGTTAGAGGGTCTGGGTTCAAATCCCACCTCCAATCCTTAATAAATATATGACTCCAGGAAAGTGATTTAACTGCTCTGGACTCAGTTTCCTCACCTATAAAATGGGAGATTTGTTCTAGATTGCTTCTAAGGTCCTGCCTAGCTCTAAGTCCCTGATTCTGTAACATATTAGATAGCCACTGTGTTCATAGTATCTGTGCTGCCCACTCTGCAATATATAATACCTATTTATAACATACAGATCCAACTCTTAATGAAGAAGGTCTAATTTAGGAGACAAGGCACACACACACACTTACTTAAAAAGTTAAATAGCAAAGAAACATGAGTGTGCAATAACAATAACCCATCTACAGAAATGTGCTGGTAAAATTTTAACAATCCATTTTCTGCAGTTTAAAAAGTGTCTTCCTAACATATACTTTTAACTTTAATCTGCATTATTAACATTTTCTCCAACACTTTCTTACATCTAAAGACAATCTAAAACCTACAAAACAATAAATCAATGTCTGCTTTGTAGCATCTGCTTATTTCTGAGGCAGAAATGTTTACACTGGAATTTCAACATGCAGCTCTCTAGAGCTGGTAGGAGCTGATCCAAAGACAGCCCTACATATGTACAGAGTTTTAAAAGGTTTGCAAAGTACCTCACAGATATTACTTCATTTGATCCTTACAACGACCCTGGGAGGTAGGTACTATTGTTATCCACATTTTAGAAATGTGGAAACCAGGTCAGAGATATAATGTCCATTATTTCATAGCTAATTGACACAGTAGTTAGATGTTTGGACTTGCAGTCAGGAAAAGCTAATTTCAAATTCTTTCTTTGACAATTATTAGTATGATCCTTGGCAAGTCACAACCTCACTCTGCCTCAGTTTCCTCATTCATAAAATAGAGATATTGCGGCACTTACCTTATAAAGTTTTGATAAAAATTCATTTGATGAAAATCAAATGAATTACCAGTAAAGCGTTTTGCAAATCTTAAAACATTATATAAATGCTATCATCATTATTGTCAGTGTTAGGATTCAGATACATTTCTTCTAGACCTAAGGCTCAGAGGTCATCCATTACTCCACACTGTCTCAACATAGGATGTGAGTTGAAAGAAAGTTTAAAGGGGGCAATTAGGTGGCTCAGTGGGTTGACTGTCAGACCTAGAAATGGGAGGTTCTGGGTTCAAATGTGACCTCAGACACTTCCTAGCTATGTGACTCTGGGCAAGTCACTTGCCTCGCCCTTACCACTCTTCTTCCTTGGAACCAATTAACAGTATTGATTCTAGGGATTTTTTTAAATGAAAGAGTTTAAAGGATTACTAGTCATATTAGCTTCATTTTATATGTAAGGAGATAGAGGTCTAGAAAAGGAAAGTCCCTTAGCTATAGTCAGATAGGTAATAAGTAGCAGAGGTAGAATTCAATCCAATGTTATTTCCCCACCTCCACCCTTTTGCCCCAATTCCTTCCTAAACAGAATCATAATATCTTAAACCTAGAACTAGAAAATAGCTTAGGGTCCTTCTAGCCCAGTGGTTCCCAAACATTTTTGGCCTACCTCCCCCTTTGCAGAAAAAGGAAAAGGAAAGATAAATGCACCTGTGGCCATCACCGCTTTCCTGGATCACTGCAGCACCCACCAGGGGGCGGTAGCACCCACTTTGTGAATCACTGTTCTAGCCCAACCCCTCCCCTCAACACATTTTATAAATGAGGAAACTGACAACAGGATGATACATGACTTGTCCAAGGTCATACAAGCTGTAACAATGTCAGGATTCAAACACAGATTATTTTGTTTCAAAACTAATGCTCACAGATTTAGAGCAGATATGGTTGTTTATCAGCATCTTCCCTCTCCATATGACCGATGGGGGAATGACAGTTCAGAGGTAGGAGATGTTTCTGGCAGCTGAAGTAACAATAGAGGGTTAAGATTCAAATCATTCTCTTTTCATGGAAAGGCAGTGTTATATGGAGGAAAGAGATCCTTAATTGAAATGCTAGTTTTGCTTAGTCCTTACCTGTATTACCATGGGAAAGTTATTTGTCCTCTTTCTGTTTTCATCTGTTAAATGGGTATAAGGGGCAGCTAGGTAATATAGTAGATAGAATTCTGGGCCTGGAGTCAGAAAGACTTGTCTTTGTAAGTTCAAATCTAGCCACAGATATACTTACTAGCTGTGTGACCCTGTGCAAGTCACTTAACCTCTTTTTGTCTCAGTTTCCTTTTCTATAAAATGAGCTGGAGAAAGAAATGGCAGACTGCTCTGGTATCTTTGCCAAGAAAAACCTAAATGGGGTCACTAATAGTCAGGCATGACTGAAACAATTGAACAACAGAATGTGATTAATAATACCCATAACATTTACCTCACATAGGGTTATTGTAAGGCTAAAAATAGAAAATATGTGGAAAGCATTTTGAGAATATTGAAATGTTATCTAGATGTCAGCTTTTATTTTTAATATGTCAGCTGAAGGCAAGCTCTGGCAGAGGATACCAAGCTGGCAAAGCTTGTTGTTCAGTTATTTTTCAGTTGTGCCCATCTCTTCTTGATCCCATTTGAAGTTTTCTTGGCAAAGATATTGGAGTATTTGATATTTCCTTCTCCAGCTTATTTTACAGATGAGGATGTTGAGGCAAACAGGATTTGCCCAGGATCACATCACTAGTAAGTAGTAAGTGTTTGAGGTCAGATTTGAACTGAGGAGGAGTAGTTTTCCTGGCACCAGGTCCAGTTCTCTATTCATGTACCACCTGCCTGCCCATAAGCCCAAAATACTGGCCCAATTATGGATTGTGTGACAGTTATCAAAGAAGGCATTCCTCTGGATTTGGAGAGGCCAAACCTCCAGTGGGCTGGTCATCAGGTGTTGTACTCAGGGGATCACAGCTCTAGAATGGAAAAAGACCATGGAGATCATCAAGTATAACCCCTTCGTTTTACAATAGCAAGAACTGAGACTTCAGTGAAGTACTTGCCCAAATTAATACAGCTAATAAAATTTGAAGGGAAGATTTGAATCAGATTTGAAGGAAAGTTTTCACGATTTCAAATCTGGTATTCTATCCACTATACATACACTATCCATCTATCCAAAGATGAATGTCAGGAGTGCGCCCTCAAGGAAGTGTGAGAGGGTGCTGATTTATTTCTGTGAAGAGAATGCCCACATCCATCAAAACCATCTATGGTGAAACTATGATATGATGGAAACAGCCTCAGATTTGAGCCCAAAGAGTTTGACTACTCCCACTTTGAAAATTTATATTTTGCCTCTGTGCCTCAGTTTCTTCATCTGTATAATGAAGCTCAAAATACTGTAGGAATCACAGATGTAAGATTTTATTACTAATACTATCCTGAGAGACTAAATTTTGGTTAAGAATATCAAATTATTGATTATGTCAAGTTTATTGATTAAATAATCATAAAAACCAATTAAGTTATATAGATCTCCAAGGCATTCTTGAATGACCAAGGACATTAAAGTTGGATCAGAAAATTAATAAATAAGTTTTAGCCCCTCCCTTGAATATGCCAAGACATTTCTAATTGGTGGGTAGCTAATTAAGAAATGGTTTATCAAGCTATCTACCCTTCCCCATCCCCACAGGTAGATAGGTCATGTATACAGGGAAAAAAACACCTCCCCTTCACTTATTAACTGAATTATGTTTAAAAAAAAGATATACTTTGAGATTCCTAGGACAAAGAAAATGAAAAAAGCAGTAGAATGGAGGGAATCTCTGACCCAGACCCCTAACACAGAAATATACAGTAATGCTCCTTAATATACAGGAATTTATTTAGGCCCTTTCTACTATAGAGCCCTAATTCAATAAGATATGTGAAAAGTAAGTTGTCACAAAGGAAAACATCTGGTAAACCTGAAAGGATGATAGAAACTTGAATTGATTCACATGAGCCCTCTTCACTCACTATCCATTCTAAATTGGCTGTCTTTGAAAGAATTGGAAACTAAAGGGATGTCCCTCAACTGGGGAATGACTGAACAAATTGTGATATAGAATGGTGATGGGATATGTACCACTAATGGAGTCTCTCTCAGAGTCCAAGTCCCACTTCCTGCTCCTTCATTCCATCTTGGAATCCTCCAGCCATTCCTGCTAGGTCCAACACTAATACTAAATTAATCTTCCTCACAACAGTTACTATTGTGCTATAAGGAATGATGAAGAGGATGATTTCAGAAAGAACTATGAAGTGATGCAGAGTGAAAAAAGCAGAACCAGGAAAATGTTGTAAGTTAACAACAATATTGTGGAATGATCAAGTGTGATAGACTTACCTACTTATCAGCAATGCAATCATTCAGGATAATTCTGAGGGTCTTAGGATGAAGAATAGTTTCCACCTCCAGAGAAAGAACTGTTGGAGTCAGAATGCAGATGAAACATATGATTTTTCACTCATTTATTTGGGGTTATGTTTTGGGGGTTTGTTTTTATAAAATTATTCACTTACAAAAATGGACAAAATGGAAATATATTTTGTGTGATAATACATGTATAACCCAGACTGAATTGCCTGCCAGCTCTGGGAGGGGGAGGGAAAGAAAGAGGGAGACAATTTAAATCATATAACTTTGGAAAACTTATGGGGAAATTTGGTATTACGTGTAATTGGTAAAAAAATTAATTAAACTAAATTGGCCAATTTGTTGGTCCCCAAACTCTATTCTCCATCATTATCTGAGGTAGCAATCCTAGCACAACCATATTAGCCTTGGGATCAACTCCGGCTGACACCTCTCCTCAATGGCCATAACTATTCGAGATATGGAAAAGACAAATAGCACCATCAAAGTCCTTAGTGTTGTGAATTGGATTAGCCCCAATCCAAGTTACTACAGAGTAGCCTGAGGATCATAGAGCTAGAACTAAAGGGACTTCAAAGTCTCTGACCCTCATTTTACAGAAGAGGAAAGCGTATCTACAAAAAGTTGCCCAAGTAGTAAATAGAGGTAGGAATTGAATTCACCTCCTTTAACTCCAGATTTAGCTTTCTTTCCACCTGATTGCCATATGAAAAGTAGATACAAGTTATATAAATTGACTTCCTCCCCCTTCATTAACAGTTCCAAATATAACTATGTATTACTCTAGTCATTTTTCACTACTCCAATACATTAGGGCAGATCTCTGCATATACAGGGCTAATGTCTTATTTAAGTGGAGAGATGTCCTCCAAAGGGCATCTGAACATTTCTGGGGAAACTGGTGCCAAATCATTGCTAACTGCCAGTTGTTTTTATTACCAAATTATCTTGCAGAACAGAAAAAGAAAAATAAAAATAACGCACACCTCCTAAATAGCTGTCCTGAAAAATTAATAAACCACACTCAAATCATATTTGTATAATCGATGTACATTCTAAATGGATTAGTTTAACATAAAATTCATAGGAGTTTTCTCTGGAAGAAACTTTAAAATTCAATTTTGGAAACTCCATTTTTCAGAAAAGGAAACTGAGGCTCAGAGGTGGGAAGCTTTATTTTCTTTTTCACTTCTGAAATAATAGATTCTGAAATATGAATCCAGGCCTTCTTTGCTGAGTATTTTGAGGTATACAATGAATATTTTCTCCCATTTCACCAATGACTGGTATTGCCTCACTTTGAATTTTTCTTTTAAACTATTTGCTGACAACAAATGACCGAGAGTTCCACAAGAATAGCACAAAGTGAAAAAAAATCACTTGGAACGTATCATACATTTAGATATGGAAGAGATCTAAAATTCATGTAGTCTAATTCTCTCATTGTAAAGATGAAGAAACTGGAATCATAGAGGTTATAAAATGACTTATTCAAGGTCACACACAGGATTTTCAGCCAGATCTTCTGGCTCACTGAACCATGCTGCCTCTCAGAGGCCACCTAATCCAACTCATATCTGAAAAAGAATGTACTTTTCAACCTTCCTGACAAATGACCATCCATATTCTGATTGCAGACCTATTTCAAGAGGAAACCTTTCATGTCTCAAAGATATTATGGAATGTGGATAGTGAGACTGATCTAGCATCTGGATGTTTGTATAAAGAAAAAATCAGGGAGGCATTTCCAAATGAGTCACTCATCATAACAGGAACCACCTTGGAAAGTCAGTAAGGAAAAAGGGCATTGATGATGGAAAGATAAGTTAATCACTTATTTAATTTTTTTTTTACCAATCTCTCTTGGATACAACATTCCTTCCCTTAACTCTTTCTTTTCTCTTCTGAACTGGGTTCCAACAACAAGAAGGGATATGGCAACTTCTTCCATCCTGGCTCTGAGCCTTAATGTTTAATCAGAAGATTCATTAGCTCTCTTGACATATCTGGTTCAGGATCCAACCCCCTAGCCCTCAGACTAAATGCCCTCCTTGCAGAATTTCAAGTGCATTCCTAATTTCTGAAATCAATAAAATGCTGTTTTCTCTTGTAGGCTATTTGGAGGACAAACTGCCTAAATTATCTTATTAACCCCAGTTAAAGTGACCAAGCAAATAAAGTCAGAACAGAAAGATTGATTCTGCTGATTAAAGGTGAAAAGTTCAAGTAATATCAAACTATCCATGGGTGATGCAAGGTAGATGGTCCAGTAGGTATCTTTCCTGATTTCCTTAGTTCATAAATCATAGATTTAAATATAGAAGAAACCTTAGTGGTCACATAGTCCAACCTGTTTATTTTTTACAAAGGAAGGAAATAAGTCTCAAGTTAAAAATATCTTGTCCAAGATCACACGGCTAGTAAGTTCCCCACTCTTCAACTCTATAACCAATCATATTGATTGTGCTATTTATGATGCTGAACTCTTATAACCAATCAGAACTTGTTCCTCACCTATGTAGTCCTGTTTTTTGCTCTATCCTCACAAGAAACTAGAAAAGGGGAGCTATCCTTATGCTGGATACCTTTGATTTTACTGAAGCATCCATTGACCTATTTCATTAACAAGTTCAAAACTTACTTTTTAAAAAAGGCACTATTATATTGCTCAGAGTCAATGTTTGTTGGAACTTTGTTGGAATTTCACTCATGACATCTAGATCAAAGGGCATAACCCTACCCTTATTGGAATTTCACTCCTGGAATCTAGAATAGCTGCACTAGAGAAGAAGTTTTCTCAATTGCATGCCAATGAAATCATAGCTAGGGTTGTTGTTGTTTCCATTTATTTTTATAATAGATGGCTTTCCAGGCAGAGGAGGGAGAAGAATGCATTCAGAATTAAAGGTAGAATAAAAATCCACAAAATCAATATTTTAAGAAAAGAAATAGGAAAATAAGAAATCTGAATCATCCTGGAACTCAGGCTTCTCCTTTCCCTCTCCCCTAAAATTGACTTTGTATTAATGTTGTCCATAATTTTAAATTCCTGCTCTGTGCACATGTTATAACACCCCCAAAGAGAGAAACTCCTTGAGGTTCAATACCATTTGAGTTTTTTATTTAGTTTTGTCTTGTATTGCCAGTATCAAGTGCCGTGCCTGGCATCAATTTGGATATTAAGAAGAGACCATTAAATGGAGTTGACTTGTAAAATATATATCAATTCAATAAGTGGCTCCCTTGGCCTGAGCCCAAAGTTATTTAAAGGCTGATGAGCTATACATTTTTAAGGTACTGAAATTATAGCCTTATAAAGTATAATAAAAACCTACCTGATTTCAAATGATATAGTCATCAAGGAGCTCTGTGGCCCTGGAAGGAAAGAAAAAAGCATTTATTAAATACCAACAATAGTCCAGCACTGAGCTAAGTGTTTTACAAATAAAGTCTCATGTGAAACTCACAATTACCCTGGGGATCATATACTATTTTTACCCCCATTTTTTCATTGAGGAAACTGATGCAAACAAAAATTTAGGATTTGGCTGGGGTCATGTAGCCAATAAGTTTTGTGGGTCTGATTTGAACTTGGGACTTTCTAATTCCAGGCACAATGTTCTATTTATTTTGTTTAAAATTTTCTCATTACCATTTAATTGGGTTCCAGCACCAAAGGGATGGATGGAGACAATCTGTAGTCAGTTGGTCATATGTTAAATACCTCTCCCTTACAGAAATACAAAATTTGCCCAGAGTTACACAAATCAATAGTGTCTTTGCTACTGAAAAGTTTATTTCAGTCTACTCTACTCCCTTATGACATCATTCACCATCCCTAGAACTTTCCAAATCAAATTATTCCCTCACAGGATTAGACTTATTCTGATGCCAGAGGGTAGAAAAGAAATGAATAATGGTTAGAAGTTACAAAAAAGGCAAATTTAGGCTTAATATCAGAAGGAAAAAACCTTCCTAACAATGAGAGCTGTCAATATATGACAGGGGCTACCTTGAGAGGTAGTGGTAGCCTTCCTTGGAAGCCTTTGAGGAGACATTAAAGGGACACTTGTCAGATATGATATGGTAAAAATTCCTTTCATGAATGGATTGGACTAGATGATCAAAATGGTCCCCTTCAACTCTCAAATTCTGTAATTCTTTGTTAAGTCCTTTAAGGGGTAATAAATCTTTTGAACACAACTTTTTCAAGGTAAAAACTAATATAGTAAAGGAAATTATTATCTAGCAGTAAAAAAATCATTTATTGTCATTTCAATTCTATCTGATTCTTTGTGCTGCCATTTGGAATTTTCTTGGCTAAGATACAGAATGGTTTAGTATTTCATTTTCCAGCCCATTTTACAGATGAGGAAACTGAGGCAATTAGGATTAAATGATTTATCAAGGGTCACACAGCTAGCATGTGTCTGATACTGGATTTGAACTCCAGAAGATGAGACTTGCTGACTCCAGAAAAAACACTCCACTGTGTTCTACTATATCCACTGAACCACCTAGCTTTCTCTAGTAAGAAAAATATACCACAGATATAATTCTTATAGTATATTCATAACAGCAATACCCATACCATGCTCATCCTATTTTTAAAAGAGATAGTAGAGACTTTCTAAATAAGTGGATTTATAATATTGAGATTCTTGTTAATGAGAACTTTACTTGGAGAGGGGGTATAATTTGAAGTGTGGTGACCTTTATGAACATCACTCAAGTTAATACTTAAATAGCTGGGTTCTCCTTTTGGATTCTCCCTCCAAATAGAGATTACTGTCATTCATACTTTCTCACCATTCCCTCTCTTTTTCCATGAATCCTTTCCAAGGTGTCCACAAATGTATGAGGACTTTCCTCTAAGTTCTTAATATTATAAGAGAACGTGTGTGGCATGTAGACTGCCCATTGGTCATCCCCAACTCTGGCCATAGAACTGGCTCACCTCTTTATTCTAGCCATCTTTCCCTTTGATGATGTGTCTTATGTTGCTACTTGAACAATTTTTTCCTGGGTCATATGCTGTGATTCATTTACACTCGGCACCTGTTGCCCTTTGGGTGACTCACTTTTTCAGTCCCATTTATAATTTCAAGACGTTTTCAGATTCAGTTGCTCTGAAATAATTGATAGCATGTTAGTAACATGTAAACTGACCTAATATTCAATGGGTATTGGCAATACAGTGCCAATACCCTGATTATATTGTTGCTACCAAGGTCTCAATTTTGGTCCAGAATATAAGAAATGAAGACACATACTCAATAGTTCCATGCAACCTGTCTTGAATACAACTTTTATGCTAATTATGAGTGGCCCGGAGCAGTTAGGGTCTCTGGGGTTTTATGCTCAAGTAAACAAATGGAGCTAGAGCCTTTGACAATGCACCAATATAAAGTGGGCTGAAGTCAGGCAATTTTTAATTTATCAATAATGAACAGACCAGATGAAGATTATCCTGTGTCGTTAGAATTCCTTCTCCATCAGGGGCTACACTTAATGGAGTCAGCACTCATTTGGACTGGGTTCTAGTCTAACCAAACTATATCACTGGTCCTAAGAATTTTCAAATATTCAATAATATGGAAATAGGTCTTGATCAATGACACATGTAAAACCCAGTGGATTTGCACTTTAGCAATGGGAGGGGATGTGGGAGGAGAGGAAGGAAAGAACATGAGTCATGTAACCATGGAAAAATTTTCTTAATTAATCAATTTTTTAAAAATAAAAGAATTTTCAGATATTATAATATTTTACGACTCCCAGAATCACTAGATTAAACATGAGTTTGGGGAGATGGGAGGAGTTTAGCTATAAAATTTTCTTCATAACTTTCTAGATGCCATTCTCACATTTCAATAGCTCCCATTCCTGTCTATAGTGTCTTTAAATTAATACATTTTCCTCATCACAGCCCTGAAAAGAAAATATTTCAGATATTATCATCAAAGATGAGTTATGACATCCACAATCACAAAGTTAGTCACTGAGTAGGTCATAAGCCTGAGAGACTTCTCTTACTAGTCATAAGGCTGAACTAGCTATGTATATTAAATACTATCCTAAGAAATTAATTTATAATATGGAAGATACAGAATCATGAGTTGATGACCTAGAGTCTTCACCATTGAATGTAATTTTTTTTAAATCCTTACCCTCCACCTTAGAATCAATACTGTGTATTGGTTCCAAGGAAGAAGAACGGTAAGGGCTAGGCAATAGGAGTTAAGTGCTCAGGGTCATATAGCTAAGATGTGTCTGAGGCCAGATTTGTACCCAGGACTTCTCACCTCTCACCTCTCACCTCTCACCTCTAGATATGGCTCTCAATCCAGAGTCCCAGCTGCCCTGAGAATGTCTTTTTTTTATGATGTCCTGGCATAAAGTGGAATTATCTATTCTTATCTATCTAGTCTTAAATTTTTTACTGCTTAAATTTTTTAACTTGTAAAAGAGGAATAAATTTTATTTAATGTGTTTTTTAGAGCCAGCACAATACAATACAAGAATAAATAAATAAATAGATTCTCTTTTAGAATTTGTCCAATTCAGGAGAAAGGCCATATAATCTTGGACTCACTTGTAATTCCCACTAATGAATCCTAATCTAAATTAATGGTCACAGAAGGGGCATTGTCCACCCCCTGGCAGCTATTCTTATCATCCATGAGTGGGGATCAACTGAAACTAGGTTGGCAGATACTGCAGGAATCATACTAATAACTTCTAAGCACTAGAAACAAACAAATGTCTGGGGGCTAGGGAAGAGGGGAAGATGTGATTTGTTTTTAACTACATGTTACAATGATATGCTATTAAATTTTATTACTCTATTAGTGAATAGAGAAATAATATGTTTTCCACTAAATGAGATTCTATGCCATAATTAACATTTTTTTCAGAACTGTGTGCCAGAAAGGGCTTTAAGTTTTGAAAGCACATGAAGAAAGAAGATCTCAATTGCTAGAGAGTTGTCTCTAATCTTCTCTCTGAATGTTATATTCAAGGTTATTCCTCTTTTTCCATTGAAAATCTCCATAGTGCTCCCTCCACCTTTCTGCTGAAAAGAAGGAAACAGGCTTCATACTTGTTATCTGAGACAAAAAGATGAAGACCTTAGACCTGTCACCAAGTCCAATACCATCATTTTACAGATTAGAAAACTGAAGGGCAAATCATTAAATGACTTGTCTAAGATAAACTATCTAGTATCTCAAGCCAAATTTTAATTTATGCCTTCCTAATTCCAAGTCCAGCTAGTACACTATGCCCTCTGACCTTGTTTCCAATTTTTTAATTTATAGCTTTTGTTTTTACATCATGAGTCAACTATAAAGTACAGTGGATAGAGTGCTGGATGGAAATTCAGATTCTATTCAAAATTCTTCAAATTCTCAAATACCGTGTGACCCTAGGCAAGTCATCCATTTTGAACTAAATACTACAATGATTTTCTATTAGATTTGTTACCCTACTAGTTTAGAGAGAATTAATGTTTTCCACCAAATGAGCTTTTATGCTATAATTAACAGTTCCTTCATAACTGATTGCAATTCAGATCTGCCTCACTTTCCTAAGCTAAAAAATGATGATAACTTAACAACCACCTCCTATGGTTGTTGTGAGCATCAAAAGAGATACTATTTGTAAAGTATTTGCTAGTTAGCATTGTTCTGATTATTTTTATTTCCACCTCGTTGACCCCATATCAGAAAGCCATTACTTCTAATAAAAAATTTTAAGAAGAAAATTCAGCAAAAACAACCAACATATTGAAAAAGTCTAATGTTTTATGCAATGTTCTCCACCATGCAAGGCCCTGTACTTTTTGAAGAACCATGGGAAGAGGGAGGTATTTTCTTATGTATCTATTCCAGGGCCAAGTGTGGTCCTTATAACTTTGCAGCATTCAGTTTTTTAATTGTTTTAATTGTTATTTGTTGTTGCTCTTATTGTCATTATTTTCATTATTTTAATCGTTTCTATTGTTTTCAAAGTTCTGCTTACTTCACTACAGTTCAGTTCATGTGTCTTCCCATACATCTCTGAATTCCTTATATTCAGAATTCCTTTATACACAATATTGTTTCATTGCATTCACATAAAATTTATCCAACCATCCCAGAATTAATAGTCTGGTCACTTTGCTTACTTGATGTTATCACTAAAGCTTCTCCTATTAATATTCTTCTACATGTAGGATGAGGGTTTTCTGTCTTTGGCTTCCTTGTAGTGTGTGCTCAAAAATGTTTCATGAAAAGATACTATTTCTTCAGCATTGTTTAGCAGAGATACTAAGAAGACCTGATAATCCTCTTTCTCTGTGTCAGGAGGACATTTAAATAATCTGTCTTTGTGAAAAGCCAAAATTGATTATGTTGACCGAAGAAAAGAGTGAAAGTAAAGAATACAACTGGTGCCCTCCATCAGAGGTGTGCTGGGAAAAGGCTCCAGTCCCGACCTAGAAGTACCTTATTCAAGTAAAGTACACACAGTATTCAGCACTGGTGTATAATTGTCAAAATAGTAGTCTATCTTTGAAACATTCATAATACAAAATGTAGCCATACATGGAAGTCATCAGATAAGGATCTAGAAAGCTTATAGAAGTTCTTCTGTGCTGCCTTGGTTTTCCTCCTTCTCTTCTCAGTATTTACACCTGATTCTGGCTGTCAACAGTTTCCACAATCCCTTTCAGATTAATCCCTTTCAGATGCTGGTATGTTCCAAAAAGAATGTATTACCTTCTTTCTCTATTTGCTATTCTCATCCTTTCCTCAGCTGTTTACATGCTTATTGGAATCAATTGTAATGGATTTCTGTCAAGCTGTTTTCTGTGCCTGGAATGGGTTCTGCTTCCCTCTCATTTCTTTCTGGGAAAGCCCTTTCCTTCCTTTACATCTATTATAGAAAATGCTTTCTCCATATAGCTTCTTTTGGCCATTGAAGAGATAGCACTCTTCCTGGATCTATCCCTCACATTTGTCATGCACTCTCTCATATCATGTCAATAAGGGCACTTCCTTTGCACCACATTAAGTATTGGGGAATAAATAAAGCAAAAATAAGGACAGGGACAGTCCCTGCCCCCAAATGCCTTAAACTCTTTTCTTTAGTGACTATTTTCTGCCCTTGAACACTCTAAGAAAGGAGAGTGCAGAAATAAGTCACTGGGGTTAAGTGACTTGACCAAGGTCACATAGCCCTGAACTGTCTGAAGTCATATTTGAACCCAGAAGTTCTAGGCTCTAGTCCTGATGTTCTCTCCACAATGCTACCTAACTGCTCCTGGTAACTTCCATTCTAAGAGGGAAAGGCAATGCATAAAATGAAGCAGGAATGAGGTAGGGGAGGGAAATGGTGTCTGTGTAAAGAAGGATGATGCTAGAGAAAATCTGGAGAGTCAGAAGCAGAGCCCAAAGAAGAATGGATCCATGGCTGGCCTGAACATTTTCCTTAAAATGGTTATCTGGAGAAGCCCCTCCCCCACCCCCACACCTCGCACAACGCCAACGCACTAGAGTGAAAACAGGACTGGGGCAACCAGATAATCACTGGCAGCCCCAGGGCTTGTACCTGTGTGCTGCAAGACTAGGGACCCCAAGTGGCTGGGGGGGGTGGTGGTTGCGGACTTTCCCCAAGTCCACGTGGGTAAAGGCACCGCCTCCTGCCAGGACAAAGGCCTCTAAAACACGTCTTTCCCAAGCACTGAAGGCATCCCCTCAGGTGCGAATAAAGATCTCCAGCCCACAAACTTTCCCTAGCTTCTTCGTGGGTGAAGGCAGTGCCCTAAGAGCATCTGTGCAGGCAAAGGCAGTGCCCTAGGCTTGTATAACAATCTCCAGCCCAGGCTTGGACCTCCAGTGAGGACCCGGTGAGGACCTGAGCGGGGCTGTGGAAGCAGCCCCAAAGACTGCTGAAGGAGCCTCAGGCAGAGGGGCAGACTGGGGTCTACCAGGAGGCCTGACCCCGAGGACAAGGAGACTGGAGCCCCCGGGAGCTTGGAAGGCACAGGCAGACCCGGAGTGCAAAGACAAAGCCGATAAGGGGCAGGGCTAACAATGGCCAGCAATAGGGAAGTCCAGAAGAAAAAGACTATCAAGAGAAACTCTGGAACACTGGACAACTTCTACACAGAGAAAATCCAGACAACAGAGGAGGGAAAACAAAAATCCAAACCTCCCCCAAAAAATGAAAGCTGGTCACAAGCTATGGAAGAGTTTAAAAATGAAATGCTGAGGAAGATGGAAGAAATCTGGCAAGAAAATAACAGTTTAAAAGGCAGAATTTTGCAATTGGAAAGTGAGACTAGTCAACTGAAGACCAAAAATGACCAGATTGAAAAGGAAAACCAAATGATTATAGCCGAAAACCAGTCCTTAAAGGCTAGAATCGAACATTTAGAAACCAATGATCTCTCAAGACAATAAGAACAAATAAAACAGTCAAAAGACTGACAAAATAGAAGGAAACATGAAATATCTCAATGAGAGAGTGACAGACCAAGAAAACCGGTCTAGAAGAGACAACTTGAGAATCATTGGTCTTCCAGAAAAGACAGAAATTAATAGAAACTTGGACTCCATACTTAAAGAAATTATTCAGCAAAATTGCCCTGAAGTTCTACAACAAGAGGGCAATATAGACATTGAAAGGATCCATAGATCACCCTCTACACTGGACCCAGAAAAGTCAACACCCAGAAATATAATAGCGAAATTGAAGAGCTTTCAAGTAAAAGAAAAAATCTTACAAGAAGCCAGAAAGAGACAATTCAAATATCAAGGAGCACCAATAAGGATCACACAGGATCTGGCAGCCTCAACTCTAAAAGACCGCAAGGCTTGGAATACAATATTCAGAAAGGTAAGAGAGCTGGGCCTTCAGCCACGAATCAACTACCCAGTGAAACTAACCATATACTTTCAGGGGAAAGTATGGGCATTCAACAAAATTGAAGAATTCCAAGTTTTTGCACAAAAGAGACCAGGACTAAATGGAAAGTTTGACACTCAACCACAAAAATCAAGAGAAAGATGAAAAGGTAAATAAGAAACAGAGGGAAAAGAAAGAAAACTCATAATCTTTTAAGCTTGACTCTTTAAGGGCATAAATAAGATCTAATTATCTGTATTACTAGGTGGAGAAATGCTATGTATAATTCTCTGTAGTGAACTCTATACACTATTATAATATTCACTATTATAGCAACCAGAAGAATAATTCATAGGGAGAGGACAGGATACTAAATGGTCTAAGATGACATGGGGGTGGGAAAGAGGGGGGAATAGTAGGGGTCACCAAGAAAAATCTGAGTAAATAAGAAAAATAAGATATTCTATTACACACAAAGAGGGCATAGGAAGGGGAGGGGATAAATACTACCATAAGAAGGAGAGGAAGAGAGCATAATCAAACCTTACTCTCAGTGTAATCAACCCGGAGAAGGAAGAGTAGCTTTATTATCCATCCGGATAAAAAACTCTATCTAATCCTACTGAGAAAGTCAGAAGGGATAAACCAAAGGGAGCAGGGGAGTGGGGAGGCCAAAAAAGGGAGGGGAGAAGAAGGGGGAGGGAATTCATTTGGTCTTTAAAAAACAAAAAGAGGGGAATAACAAAGGAGGGGGCAGAAAGGGAAGTCAATCAAGGGAGGGGATAAGGGATACCGGCTCAAAGCAAACCACTGGTGTAAAAGAAAATAGTGTAATAAGAAGGAGTGGGTCTAGGGGAGGATACAAAAATGTCAGTGAATACACAACTAACAATTGTAACTCTGAATGTGAACGGGATGAACTCGCTCATAAAACGGAAGCAAATAGCAGAGTGGATCAGAAACCAAAATCCTACCATAGGTTGTCTACAAGAAACACATATGAGGCAGGTAGACACACACAAGTTCAAGGTTAAGGGTATGAGCAAAATCTTTTGGGCATCAAAGGACTCTCAATGAAAAAAATGCTATCCAACTCTTGAGAGAGAATTGATGAAATTTGAGTGCAAACTGAAGTATAATTTTCTCATTTTCTTACTTTTTTTTCCTTTTTCTTGTAATATAGCTAATATGGAAATGTTTTGCATGACTTCACGTATATAATTAATATCTTTTTGCTTGCCTTCTCAGTAGGTGGGGAGATGGTTGAGAGTGAGGAACTGAATATGGAACTCAAAATTTAAAAAGAAAAAATTGTTAAAAACAAAATTTTTTAAAGAAAAAGGTGGGGAGGAGAAGAACAGATATAACCCTGGAACAATTTACTGGAGAACCCTCTAAAAGTCCATCTACAGTTCTTTGGTCATTCAGTCTGAATCTGTCTAACTATAGCTAACTCACATCTTTCTATCTAGCTCATAAGAACTAGCATAGGTAGCATAAGATATTTTGTTCTCTATTAGTAGGATAGCACAAGTTACTTTTATCAAATGCTTTGTTGAAATCTGAATAAACTTAGAACTACATTACAGCATTCTCCTGGCCTATATACTTTTTATATTTTTAAAACCTTTACTTTCTGTCATAGAATCAATACTGAATATTGGCTCCAGGGTAGAATTATTGTGGTAAGGGTTAGGCAACTAGGGTTAAATGACTTCCTTAGGGTCACATAGCTGGGAGGTGTCTAAGACAGATTTGAACCCAGGACCTCCCAGTTACAGACCTAGCTCTCTATCTACTAAGTCATCTAGATGTCCCCAGTGAACCACCTTGCTGCCCCCATTCTATTTACTCTTTTTAAAAAATAAAATTATTTTATTCTGGCATGATTCATTTTTGAGAAAATCCTGGTAGCTTTTAGTAATCCCTGCTTCCCTTTCTAAGCGATCACAATTCATCCTTTTAGAGATAATAAGGAAAAAGACTTGTAAAAAAATATTTATAGCTGTGCTCTTTGTGGTGGCAAAAAATTGGAAAATGAGGGGATGCCCCTTAATTGGGGAATAGCTGAACAAATTGTGGTATCTGTTGGTGATGGAATACTATTGTGCTGAAAGGAATAATGAAATGGAGGAATTCCATGTGAACCAAAACAACCTCTGGGAATTGATGCAGAGTGAAAGGAACAGAACCGTGGGAACAGAAACACAGAAGAAAAACAACTGCTTGATCACATGGATTGATGGGGATATGACTGGGGATGTAGACTCTAAACCAGGGGTTCCCAAACTTTTTTGGCCTACTGCCCCCTTTTCAGAAAAAATATTACTTACCACCCCTGGAAATTAATTTTTTTAAATTTTAATAGCAATTAATAGGAAAGATAAATGCACCTGTGGCCATCACTGCCTCCCTGGATCAGTGCAGCACCCACCAGGGGGTGGTGGCACCCACTTTGGGAATCACTGCTCTAAACAATCAAGCCAGTGCAAATATCAATAATATGGAAATAGATCTTGATCAATGACACATGTAAAACCCAGGGGAATTGCATGTTGACTATGGGAGGGGGGGTTGGAGGAGAGAAGGAAATAATATGAAATATGTAACCATAGAAAAATATTCTAAATTAATTAAATAAACTTTTAAAAATGAAAAAAATGGATATCTGGAGGAATTGACCATTTAGAGCAAGGGGCAGCAGAAACAGAATGAACACCCAGGCTGAAAAGGCTGATATAGATACCTGAGAAACTGGAGAATCATAATTCTTGTTCTTCTCCCACCCATAGTGGATTGGAATTTTATTGAAAGATGTTCCAGAGGGAGGTTTTGGAACATCTAAAAGCAAGGGCTTTATAAACTTTATCTTTGTGTCCACATCAACAAATAGAGAACCCTACATACAGAGTGCATTTAATGAATGTATGTAATGAATGCTGGATTGATTGTGATAGTCAAGTCATCAAGTATTTATCAAGGGATCTGCTTTGTGTCTGCCACTGCTCTAGGGACACAGCCAAAGGGGAGATTATGGATCCTGTTCTCAAAAAGCCCATTTTCTATTAGGGTAGATAACCTGCAAATCACTTTGCATATATAAGATAGATGTTCATCCTTCATTGTCAATAAGGACCAATGACATCATAGGATGATTTATTGACTTGTGAGAACTGAATTGAAGTGAGGCAGATTCTTCTAGATTCTTCTAGAATCATAGAAGTCCAGTGGCAAGACCAAAGTCAGGACAACTATTGATGGCTCTGGAAACAATGGATGATCTTAGCATGAAAGTTCTTTCCTTTAGACGCTTTTACCTATGCTCTGGAGATGACCTCATTATCCATTTTTCTGATGGAAGTGGGGTTTGTTAGAAGGATAGCAGTATACCCCATGGAGAAGAGGTGGGAATGAGCTCCAGGGCCAATCCTATAGATTATGTGCTGAGGCTTCCTGTAAACTTCCTAGAACACATGCTCAGCATTATAGATCGTGGTGCATTGGAATGATGCAGAATGATGTCAGCAGGGATAGGGACAAGTCAAAAAAAGATGGACCTTTGAGGCAGGAAGCTCTGCCTGCTGATTAGAATTTAAAAGGAAACACAATTTATACTTTTCATCTCTTCTTTCTCTCTCCAGAATGTAAGTCAGTGAATAAACATTTACTAAGGATTTTCTATGTATCAGGCGTCATAGTATATTTGAATAAATGGCATAAAGATCTTTTATTAAGTATTTACATGGAGAATAGATACACACTGACAAGCTCCTTTCTTATATAGCAGCAATAGCAGCTCCTAACATATCACAATGTGTACATGTGCTGGGCCCTAGAGCAGGAATTGGACCTCAAACTAACCTGCCTCTCCAGCTTGTGCTGTTTTATTTTGTCCTCAGCTTAGACAACAAACCATAAATCCTAAAATAAATTATTCCAGTGAAGTTGAACTCATGGGTTTGAGAGATTGGGATCTCCTGAGTCCCTCAATCAAAACTAAAGGGAAGCAAAAACAGGCTTATACAACCACACCCTGCTTAGAGAAAGCCCCTCAAAAAGCATGATAAGCCCAAATCCTTACCTGGGTGGCCAGAAGACATAGACCTTGCAGGAGTTATTTGGAAAGCAAAGAGCTGAGGTGAAGATGAATAACCTTATTCAGCAGTCCCACTAAATAGTTTCTGTTTTAGTATTTTTAATATCAACCTCCCCAGGAGAGTAAACAAGAATCAGTGATTATTACATCATGCAGTAAGTCTTTGTTAAGGAACATGTGTGAATCTATTGTATTTTACACATTAATTTTGTGTATGTATCAGAGGTGGTGATAAATAGCTGTCCTATATCTGTTCTACATTGAGTACTCTTTTGTTTGCTTTTGGTGAGACCTTAGACAAGTGCTAACTCTAAATTATATTCCCTGGGGCTTTGAGGTCCAATTGTAGAGACAATTAGAAAAAGAGTTCGACCTCCCTCTTTAGAGCCTGGATTCACTCATGTATCCACCTAGTACATATGAGCCCAGAGATAAATCATTTTAATGGGAGAGGGTGAATACCCAGTTTCCTAGTGGGCTCAGTAGGATCAATGGTCATACTGAGGAAGTTCATATCCTCTTCAAGCAGTGTTTCTTTGCATCAGCCTCCTCCTCCTCCAATGGAATATGTCATCTCTCAACCTCTGGGGTCCTAGGTTTCTGACTGGTGACCCTTCACTATTTCTAATCTAACTAGACTCACTAATCTTTTCTTCAGCATTCACAGCATGCTATTGTATGCACCACCATCCCAATACATTTTCAATTAAGTTAACTTTTCTATAAAGGGACATGTCACCCAAAATGCTCTATGACCTCACTTACCATCCCTGTGACTGCCCTTGCCACAATATCCCTCCCTGGTCACCCATCCTATATCTGCATTTTCTTGACATATTAGAAAAGTACTGTATATGCTTGAAGCAGAAACTACCTTTTTTGTACTTGAATCTTTACTACATAGCACAGTGCCTGGCTTATAGTGTTTAATAAATGATTATACATTCATTTATATACTACCACCATATTCCAGTTTCTGAATTCTTGTCCTTCAATTCAGATTCACCTCTCTACAATCTAAAAATTATACAGCTTCCAAAAGTATTCCAAAGGCACAAATCTCACCATGATATACTCTGATTCAAAAATTTTAGTATTTCCCCTATCACCTAGAGAATAATAAAAATCCTCATCTTATGCCTTCCATAATCTGGCTCCAATCCTCCCTGACAGCCTTATCCCATATATATTCTAAATTCCAATCAAACTGAACTCATGACTGTTTATTATCATGAGAATTTCCTCTCATACTGTTAGACATTCACAGAGGCTGCCTGAAATGCAAACCCCTTTTCACCTTCAAATTTCAAATTCATCATTTTCTCTGAAAGCTGAATTCAGGTACCATTTCTTCTATGTAGCTTTTCCTAATTCCCCCTGGTTCACAGAGCTGTCTTGCTTCTCAATTATTCCTAAAGTGCTTTTTATGAACTTTTTTTTTGCCTTTCTGGGACATATATCCCCCTTCCCAGCTCCTACCCCTACTCCAGTAGAATGTAACCTCCTTGAGGAAAGGAACTAGTTTTATAAAAAAATGGTTTGTGTCCATTTGTGTCCCTATGTGTCCATTGTGCTTACCATGCAGCTTTGCACCTCATAGGCATTTAATCAAGGTTTAAGAAAGTGAATTAAATTAAATGTACACTTTACTGATGCGGAAATTGAGGCACAGTAGATTGCCCAAAGTCACCCAGAAAAAATAATTGCAATTGTAACTGGAACTCATGTGGGATATATTGTGACACAGTTAATTCAGGTTTGGAACCTGAGTTAAAATTTCATCTCAGTCACACTCTGTTTGTATAACCTTAGGCAAGTGATAATCTGCCTTAGAAAAGAAAATGATTGGACATGGAGGATTTTTAAGGTTCTTTCCAATTTTACATCTTTGATCCAGATTGTTATATGTAGAATCAAAACACAAATGAAATGGGAAGTCTTGTTCCTTTTATGTTAGGAAATGAAAAAAAAACACGAGATACAGAAATTTTAAATAGCTTGCTTGATAGTCTCACAAAAAGTCATTGATGGGGGGCAGCTGGGTAGCTCAGTGGAGTGAGAGTCAGGCCTAGAGACAGGAGGTCCTAGGTTCAAACCCGGCCTCAGCCACTTCCTAGCTGTGTGACCCTGGGCAAGTCACTTGACCCCCATTGCCCACCCTTACCAATCTTCCATCTATAAGACAATACACCGAAGTACAAGGGTTTAAAAAAAAAAGTCATTGATGGGACTAGAAGCAAGTCTATGGACTGCTGGTCTAGCTACTTTGTGATATTAATGATAGCATAGATTCTGATGTTCTCTGAAAGAAAAACTGCATATAGGGGTCTGAGAGAGCCTCATGGTGAGAGAAAGGGAAATGTTCTGCTCCACTGCATCTACTCCAAGAAGAACTAAAGAAAGGTCACTCAACCTCACCCTGAGTTCCTCAGTCCAAAATCCATTGGTCGCTGAGGTTAGGACCTTGGAGAGAGAAGGTAATCCTGTTTCAAGTCTTTTTCCTCACAAAGAACACATTTATTCCTTTAATACATATAGTCTCTTCTACTCTTTCCAGTGTTTTGGAATGTTATTTCTGCCATTTCAGCCAAAGGAAAAGGTGTTACTGAATAAAGACACAGGGGAATGAGACATTGGTTTTTCACCAGCAGAGATAAAAAGTTAAAAAATATTCTTTTCCTTTCAGAGAAGTTCACACTTTTAAGTGAAATGCACCCTCTAGTGACTCTGGGGATTAAGCGAGGGAACCTTGTGCTTAGCTAGAAGTGACCAAAAAATAGTCAATTTTTATAAATGTCACCTCTCCTAGAGTGTTAGAGCTACGACAGTGCTGAGTCCAACTTTTTTTTATTTTAAGATGACACAAAGAACTAGAGAAGAGAAGTGACCTTTGTCATAATGTGAAACAGAGACTAGTGAAACTGACTTCTAATTCCTACCCCAAGTCTCTTTCCTTAATACCGTTATACTACTTATACACGCTAGCTTTTTTAAATCTAATAACATAATAGGTTTAAATATTGTTAAAAATAGGAAAAAATAGGAGATTTTTAGAAATCACTGGATCTAACTCTTATTTTGTAGAAGAAACACTGAATAGGAGAGAAAAAAGAAGGGTTTTTTTTAATTTATTGAAAAGGAGGTTTTTAAGGGTACACACTATAAATGTATGATTCCAGTAGAGACTTCCTGATTCCCAGGACAGCCAACTTTCAACTACACCATGCAGTCTCCTAATCAATTCCTTTGTGTGGCACTTCAATAATGATGAAAATGACTAGAATTTGAATAGTGATTTATGCTCTGCAAAGCACTTTATAGTCATTATCTCATCTGAGCTCCACAACATTCCCATGAGGCTATAGACATCAATATTCCCATTTTACATATAAAGAAATTTAGTAAGAGAGACTAAATATCAAGTTCTGTGCTGGGCCCATTATGACATGATAAATTCCAGTGTACTGAAAAGAAATTGACTTGAATTAATTACAGGCCTAAGTTTGAAACCCAGATCTAATATTTCAATCAATTAATCAGCATTTATTAAGTACCTGCTGTGTGTCAGGTATTGTGTTAAACACTGAAAATACAAAGGAAAATCCAAAACTTTACCTTCCTTCAGTGAGGTGGTGCAATGTATAGGGTGCCAGGCTTGAAGTCAGGAAGACCTGAGTTTAAATCCAGTCCCAGACACTTACTAGATATATGACCCTGGGTATGTCATATAACCTCGTTTGCTTTAATTTCCTCATCTATAAAATTATCTGGAAAAGGAAATCATAAACCACTCCAATATCATTGCCAAGAAAACCCTAAATGAGATCACAGAGTCAGACATGACTAAAACAAACAACAACAACAACAACCTTCCCTCAAAGAGCTCAAATTCCAATGGTGGAGTCACATTGCAGATCAGAAGATAAAAAACAATATGCGCAAACATAAAAAAAAGTAATACTGCAAGATATAAGGCCTTGGGTACTTCTTGCATAAAATGACACATCCAATGAAAAACAAAAGATCTGGGGTCTTTACTGGATTGGACTCAAAGGGAGCCAAAGAAACTAAGAAGTGGAGGTGAAGTGGGAAACCATTCCAGTCATGGGGAAAACTTAATATAAAGGCACAGAGATAGAAGATAGAGCATTATGCATGGGGAATATTAAGTAAGTCAACATGCCAGGACTATAAAGTATATAAAAGTGAATGATGTTTAAGAAGACTGGAATAGAATGGTTCCTTATTTCTGTAGTTATTTTTTATTAATAAAAATTGATTTGCTCTCACTCCAACCCCAAGCCATTGAAAAAAGAAGAAAAATATTCCTTATCACAAATATACATATCTAAGAAAACTTAAATTTCCTCATTAATCATGTTCAATCAATCATGTTCAATATGTCTCATTCTTCACCCTGAATCTGTTCCCTCTCTGTCAGGAGGTACATAGCATGATTCACCACAGGTCCTATGGAATTATGGATGATCAGATTACTTATATTTTTCAAGGATATTTTTACAGTGTTATTATAGAAATTCTTCTAGTTCTTCTGGTTTCATTCTTCATCAGTTTATAAAAGTCACCCAAATGGTTCATTTTTATAATATTGGTATTATAGTATAAATTTTTCCTCTGGTTCTGCTCACTGCACTTGGCATTAGTTCATATACGTTCTTTTTCAAACATGCCTCTTTGAAACCATCTATTTCTTCATTTCTTATAGAATAAAAAAATGCCATCACATTTATACAGTACAACAGCTAATCCACAATTAATAGGCTCACTCTTCGCTTCTATTTTGCCACGACAAAATGAGCTACTGTAAATATATATTTTTTTCTGTATATGGGATAGGTCTAGTAGAAATATAGCTGGGTAAATGGGTATATACTAATAGTATTCTGCTTTCTATTTAAGGAAACAATTTATATATTTTCATAGGATAAAGGATATTCAGCAATTGTATGAGTATAGGTTACTTACTTAGTCTATCTTCATCTGTAAAATGGGAATTAATAATACTTACAGTTCTTACTTTACAGGATTATTAAGTTCAACTGAATATTGACTATTACAATCTTTTCTCAGATGAGAGAAGCAATTATCCTTTTATATGCTCTTCTGGTAAGAATATATCTATAATATTAGAGTCATTTCTGGGCACTATATTTCATAAAAGGCATTAACAAGCTGGAGACCAAAGGAAGATAAATAAGATAATAAGTAGTCTCAAAGTCTTGCTAAATGGGATCTGGTGAAGGAGCTGACAATATTTTGGCCAGAAAAGAAAAATCTGCCAGAGTTGGGCGGGGAGAGAATAGGAGTATGAGATCTGTCTTAAGGATCAACTCAAGTCAACAAACATTTATTAAACACATGCTATGAGAAAGACACTTTACTAGGTTTTGTATTTGAAGTATTTGAAGGGTTACCATGTAGAAGGATGACACTTATCTGCTTGGCTCTAGGGGGCAGAACTAGGAGCAATAGGTATAAGTCACAGCAAGACCAGTTCTGCCTTGATCCAAGAAATCAGCTAAAAAATAGAAGTCTTCAAAAGTGGATTTATTGCCTCAGGGAAAAGTGAGTTAGCTAAATTTCTCAAGATCCTTAAATAGAAGCCGGATAAATGCTTATATCTGGGAAATTGTAGAGTGAATTCTTATTCAGGTATAGCCTGCACTAGTTAGTCAGTCTTCCCTTCCAACTCAGATGATCTGTTATTCAATGTGTGCATGGCCTGAAAAAGTAAAATCATCTCCATATGAATCTGATTTCTAATAGAGTATGTGGTTTTCTGGATGGAGGGGAGGAACATGCCTCTAGTTTTAGAGGAATGGTCTTTCTCCAACTGATTACCCTAGGTATGGCCAAACAGGCGTTGGTTTAGGTTCTGGGGAGAAAACAGAGCCTGTATCTCCTATATTCAATATGAACCATCCCCCTGTTCATAAAAACTAGTTCTGAATTTCTTTCTATATATAGATCCTTATCTAGCATGTGGGTAGGATGCCATAATTTATATCAATTCATCTATAATGAAATTTCTTTTTGCTCTTTCTTTCAGAAGCAATTCAGCTTTTAAGGATCAGATTTGTGTTCTCCAAAACCCATTTCCTTTGAGTATTGATGTCCTTTGGCTATTTATTTATATCTAATGGATTTTTGCTCTACTGTAGGGGACAGAAATGTTATCTATCAGTCAGCAATAATTCTGATCACCCACAGAGGCAAGGTAGGTTATGTCAAAGCAAGAAGATATAATACCATTTAAATGAAGGTAGAAATTTCCCATCATCATGAGAGACTGAATTGGCCTTATGAATCAGAGTGGTCATCCATCTACGAAAGGTGATTTCCAGAAGCAAGATTTCACAGGTGTCAGGGAAGTGAGGGGCCATCTAGTATAGCACAGGACTGGAAAAAATAATCCTCCTCTTGATCAGCCTTGACATGTGCTTGGTTAGCCTTTGCTCTATTGATAAAGAAGCTACCACATCTAAAGGTAGCCCATTTTCTTTTTGAATAATTGTAATTGTTAGAATTTTTTTCCTGTCATCAAGCCTAAATCAACTTCTCTACACTTTCCTAGTCCCACCCCTTGGGTAAGAAACAGAATCAACGTTATAATGAAAAACTGATAAAATTATTAAATTAACCCTAGAGTAAATCTAATCCATCCCTATAATAGTTCTTCAAATGCTTGCAGACAACCAGCACCATTCCTGCCTGGTTCCTCATCCTCAGACTGAATATGTTCAGGCTCCTTCTGGTGTTGCTCATCGGGAAAGGTCTCTAGGACCTTAGCCATTCTGGTTATCTGTCATGCACCTCTGCATATGCTAAGCTGATTAATTTCTATCCTATATTAAGGCATCCAGATCTAAGCACAATACTTTGGATGTGGAGTGGCTGTGGCAAAATACAGTAGAAATATCATCTTCTTCCCTCTAGACACAATGCAGTTATTACAATAACTTTTTGCAGTTTTCATACCAGAGTATTGACTCATTTTAAACTTCCAATCCATTAAAGACCCCAGATCTTTTGTTTTTCATAATCTCTTCTGTAGATACACATACTTCCCTATTTAATTCACAAAATTAATTCAGCTTATATAGTATTATACAGCTCTATTAAAACTGGTCTCATTGAATTTAACACACCATCTGATACATCAAGATGAACCATAATTTTTCATGTATAATATGCAAATGAGTGGTATTTCCAATTGAATTGAATGGCGATAGCATTCAAGTGACCTAGAAAATATAGATATAACAAATAACTATAAAAATGAGTGTTCACTTTCTAGATAATGTCTGAACAAGTTATAGGATATAAATATATTGGAATATGACTACATTAGAAGTGGCGATTATGAGAAAATCAGAGAAACTTGGAAAACCAATGTGAATTGATGCAGTAGAAAGTTAGTAAAACCAGGAAAACAATGTATATTTGTTTACAATGATGTAAATGGAAACATCTCTGAAGTATCCAAATTCTTATTAGTAATTATAAAAAAATCTGAGTGAAACAGGTCAGATAACAGAATATAGCTTTCTTCTTTCTGTAGACAGAGAACTAAAGCTATAGAATGTGGTAAGCAATGTAAGCCTTAGTCTTCAACTATGTTCATTGGTTTTGCTCTACTGGTTTACACTGATGTGAGAGCATTATTTTGCTGGGATCATGGAGGAAGAAATGGCCATGGTATAAAGATAAAAGGTACCAATAATGTCTTACCAAAAAATAATAACATTACTATGTTTTTTTAAAACTTGCTGATAATGGTTCAATGCCCTCTTGGCAAGAAGTCTCTGATGGAGTTTCCAAAGAATCTATGCTTGGCTCTGACTTTAATAATGGAATAGATTACATGTTCATCAAATTTTCAGGTGATACAAAGCTGGGAGAGATAGCTAATACACTATATGAAAATCAAACTCCCCAAAGATCTTTGGCAACATAGAGCACTGGGCTGTAATGAGATGAAATTCAATAGGAATAAATGTAAAGTCTCACACTTAGGTTCAAAAAATCAATTTACAAGTAAAAATAATGAAAGGCATTGTTGAATATCAGTTTGTTTGGGAAACAAAAGACCTGGGGGATTTAGGTGACATGTAGCTTAGTATGAGTCAACTCTGTAATGTGATAGCCAAAAAATCAAATACGTTAAGAGAGGCACAGTACTACTATAATCAGCCTTAGAGTATCGTGCCGTGGGCATCATAGTTTGAAAAGGATATTGATAAGCTAGAGTGTTCTTAGATAGGCACCTGGATAGTGAAGAGTTTTAAGTCCATAAGGATTAATTGGTAGAACTAAGGATATTTATCCAATAGAAGATTCAGGGGGGCTATAACAGCTGATTGTAATTGAAGGGTTTTTATATGGAGAAATGAGGAGACTTGTTCAATATGAATTAGAAAACAAAACCAGGAGTAATAAATTAAAATTGGAAAAGGGCAAATTTAATCTTTATACCAAAACATTTCCTAACAATTAGAATGGGATAGGATGCCTCAGGATATGGTAGATGACCTCTCAGTGGAAGTTCCCAAGCACAATGGGGATGGCCACTGACCCAGTGTGCTATAGTTCAGATTTCTTTCAAGTGTGAGTTAGAATAAGATAGTTACCAACTTTATATTATGTGATTGTGTTAAGGGAAAAAGAACATGCAAATATTATATATATAAGAAGACACTGGTGGTCTAATTTTTTCCTCTAGAATTTATTAACTTTACCATTGACTTCCAAGAAAGTTCTTAAATTTTACTATTTCTTCATCCTTACAATAAATATACATAAATTTTTATACCTTCCTTATAGGTGTCCTTGGTTGTCTGGAAATTAATGAAATAACATTCTACTTGTCAGTGCCCAAATTTTCCCATTCATAAGCCAGGCTGACCAGCAGACACACAAACTCTCTTCTGCTTTTAGGGGCAATTTACTCTAAAACAGGATTCAGCTACTTACTGTATTCTCAAGTTGTTGACTTGATACAGAGACAAATATCATTAGCTTATGGGAATAATGAATAGAATCACAAAAATTCAGAGTTAGAAAGGATCTTAGAGGCCCATATTCCATCCCATGGTCCCTTCTGCATTGAAAGAAAATAGCCATGCAAACTGTTCAAATACCTCCAATGAGGATGCAACTACCAATTCTGGAGGTAGTGGATAAATATCCATCTCACTTTGGGACAACTCTGGTATTTTACTGTATATTAAATGAAAATTTGCCTTACATCTTTTATTGAATGCTTCTGATTCTACTATCTAGGGCCACACAAGAAAGTCCAAATCCCCCATAAAAGTATAGCTATTCAAAAAATTGATGGCAGCTATCACATATCCCCTGTAATCTTCTCTTCCCCAAGCTAAACATTTCCAGTTTCTGGGAACTGATTCTTCTATGGTATAGTCTTCCATTCAGTTATCATACTGGTCACACTCCTCTGAATGTGTTCTAGCTTGTCATTGTCTTTGCTAAAATATTTCACCCACAGATGAACACAAATCCTTTCCATAGTATATACTAGAGCTCCCATTTATATTCAATAGAAAATCATATCCAAAGACAGATCCTTTACCCAGGTGAAGGAGAAAGGTAAAAAAAAAATAAGTTGATGCATCTAGAGTACTAGTTTGAGCATTTTATCACACAAACATTAAAGAACACTTAAACTTAACTCTTAAACTTACTGCCTTAGGACCATAATTTGGGACAGGAATTACAAAGAATGGAATTTAATGTATTCCTAATTTAATGAATTTCTTGGAGGATGAGGACCCCAAAATATATTAGGTTACATGGATAATTATAGGTTGAGATGGCAGAAAATGCAGGCTTCTCTTCTCTCTGATTCAAGAATTACAGACTTAGAGACACATGAAAAAATTTTCTAACTCACTATTGGTTAGAGGAATGCAAATTAAAGCAACTCTGAGGTACTACTTCACACTGATCAAATCAGCTAACATGACAGAAAAGAAAAGCAACAAACATTAGGGGGATGTGGAAAAATAGGTACACTAATTCACTATTGGTGAACTATGAACTGGAGAACCATTCAGAAAAACAAATTGAAATTATGCCAAAAGGGTTATAAAACCATGAATATTCTTTGATTGAACAATCCCTCTACTTGTTCTGTATCCTGAAGAAATCAAAGAAAAGGGAAAAGATCTTATATATACAAAAATATTTCTAGATCATTTTTGTCATAGCCAATAATTTGAAATTGAAGGGTTGATCCTCAATTGGGGAATGATTGAACAAAATGTGGTATATGATTGCGATTGAGTATTATTGTGTTAAAAGAATTGATGAGCAGAATTGTCTCATAAAAAAACTGGAAAGATTTATTTGAACTCATGCAAAGTGAAGTGAGAAGAGTAAGAACATTGTACACAGTAACAGCAATTTTATAATGATTATCAATTGTGAAAGACTTACCAACTCTGATCAAGACAGTAATCCAAGACAATTTCAAAAGACCCAAGAGGAAAGGAAAGAAATGATGAATTTTGCTGATTGAAGCACATCTTTTTCCACTTTCTTCATTTTCCTTGATTTTTACAACATGGCTATTACAAAAATGTTTTACATGACTTTACATGTACAATTAATATCATATTGCATGATTTTTCAGAGTGGAAGAGGAGCAGGAGAAAGAGGGAGAATTTGGAGTTCAAATTTGTTTAAATGAATGTTTAAGAAATAAATAAAGGAGGTAATAATTACAGTGTTGGATCTCACAAAGGACAATTACCTAGAATTATTTCTTCTTATTAGGGTATTCTTAGAATTGAAATTAACCTGTTGGCCATGAGGTCACCAGTGTTTTAAATTCCTTTAATAATTACAAAATAAACAAATGTTTTTACTGCAAAATTGGAGAGGAACCTCTTAAAATCATATGTAAATGAAGTTGAATTAAACGATCTCTATGATTTCTTCCTGCTATAACATTCTATTTATTCATAAAACAAGTATTTGTTGAGAGCTTACTGGAAAGGCAATATAAAAGATGGGTAGAGGTTGGGCCTTGAAGTCAGAAAGACCCAGTTGCTAGTTGCACCTCTGATATATACTGGCTTTGTGACTCTGGGCAAATCATTTAAACTCTAAGTGATCAAAGAAACCTAATGAGACTAGGAGTTTGCAGAGAAGGTCCTGATTTACAATAGTAGATGGAATTTCTTCACCTAGGGGTTCCATATACCAAAGAAATCACAGGACTTTATTCCTTTACTATATGTCAAGTTCTATGCTAGACAATGGCGCTTTGAAGACAAAAAAACCCAGATATTCCACTCATAGAGCTTACATTCTACATTCTACAAAAATAGAAAATATTTGAGAGTAGAGTGAGCACTCCCAACTGGGGGAATCATGAAAGAAATTATATAAACCTTTAAACTGAGTTTTAAGTGAAACTAGAGACTCTAAGATGTAGAGCTAGGGTAGGAAGTATACTCCAAGCATGATGGAAGAACATATAAAGGTAAAAAATGCAAATTATTTCTGGGAAATGATTTAAAAGGCCAGCCTGACTTGATCATAGAGTATGTGCAGTGATATGTGGCATGCCTTAAAAAAGCAGGAGCCAAATGGAAGGGCTTTAAATGTCAAATAGGAATCTGTATTTGATCCTAGAAGTGATAAGGATTCAATCTAATAAAGGAACTTTTGAATAAAAAAATGACATTGTCATTCTTATGTTTGAGGCTATGGTTTTGGCATCTGTGTGGCAGATTATTTCAAGGGGGAAGAGCCTAGAAGCATGGAGACCAATTAGGAGGCAGTACCAATATACAGAAGAGAAGTAATGAGAACCTCAATTAGGGTGGTGGCTAAAGGAGAGAATGGAGAAAGAGATTCAAGAGATTATAGGGAGGTATAATTGACAAGACTTGGTAATTAATTAGATAGGAAAAATAATGAGAGATGTGATCAGAGGAAGACTACAAAATAATGGTGATCACAAAAGAAAAAGGAAATTAGAAAAAGGAGGAAAGTTTTAATGAAATGAAATGTTATGTTTTCTAAAGGCAAATATGACTGGGAAAGGCCACATCTTTGCTTATAGTTAAGCTAAAATAGAAATAACTAGTGGTCAAATCCTTCTCTCAGAATGAACACTAATACAAAGAAAAAGAAAGAATATGAGGACTCTTAAAATATCGATGGTATCTAGATATCTCAGAGAAGGGGAAAGCCCAAAAGAAAGGAACACTAGGGCCTTAAAAAGCAAACTCCCCTAACTTTATGATCTTCTCATGGTCATATATAAGAACCTTCTTTGTAGACTGAATACAAAACCCATTCCATTAATATAAAAAAGTGGAAAATGTCGATTGACCCCAAAGATTATTACTAAAAAAAATTAAAATGATTGGGTTAAAATAATTATGGGAGGAAAAGGGATGCCAAAATTCTATGCCTTTTACTGTATTAATGAATTGAATACATAATCAAACATGATATAACAGGTTCAAATACATAATTAAATCCTTCTTTACCAATCATTCCTATTTTGCAAAAGTGTCACTTTCATTAAAATAGAAACAGAGAAATGAGATTGAACAGTACTAATGCCTCTTCTCATTTACATACTTCCCATCCTATGTACTATTCCATATTTAACTCACCTCCAAAAACCTTTCTTGATTCAATTAGGTGATTGGATCGTCAGAGAATTTAGAGCTGGAAGGATCCTTAAGATTCTCTTCCTTGACTTCCTTCAAGTCTCAGATGAAATTCTGCTTAATGCAAGAAGCTTTTAATGATACTTCTCAATGTGAGCCTTTGAGATGAATCTCTCATCTGTCCTACCTATATTTTGTATATACAAAGTTGCTTTTTTAAAAAATATTTTGCATCTATTGTAATTAATAAATGGGTCACAGGGGTCTTAAGCTGGCAATAAGGCTAGCAGGAAGATAGTGCTGATTGTAAGGATGGAGTGTTTTTACCGGAGCTAGGCTTGAAACTTGTTTATTAATGTAACAAGGATCCAACCCAGGCAACTGAGTGACCAGAGAAACCTCACTGCTTGCCACTGGGCTCCTTTAATATCTTTAATATAATTTAATAATATCTGGTAACCAGCCCCTCCCTGCTGAGGAAGCAGCTCCCTATTGATTAATGGTAGGCTGGCAGGAAGTGGATATTGAACTTCCTGCCCCTCAGCAATGGAGTTTATTCCACCCCAAACTGCTCAGAATCCCTTCCTGTGGCCTGTTCACCTTGGCCTGTGTTGGTAGGCAAATAACCACAGAATTCTCTGGTTAAGGCTAGGGGTTTATTGATAATTGAATAACAGAACAAGGCAGTGGTAAGAGGGTCAGGAAATACTGAGATCTGATGGTGAAAGATTATCTGACTAATGTTGATAGAGATCCTGTTTGGATGGTCCTTGCTGACCCAGGGCAGGCAGCCCTGGGACAAAGTTGTGCAGTCACTGGTTGATAAATAAAGTTGTTCTTGGACTAAATCTTGCCAGTGGTGATAAATATATTGGGTTGCTCTAGAAGATTAGGTCTTAAAATCGTACACTACTCTAAGGTCTAAGCTACCCATGTTCCACACACCCACAACCCAGGCCCAGGGTGGGTAAGGGCTAAGTGAGTGATCAGGGCAAAGTCAGGGGAAAACAGAACCCAGCCCTGGGTCTCCAGAGCTTTTTTACCCTTGGTTCACTGGCAGTTGTGTCTCATGCCACCTTCAACATTCCATCCAGGGCAACTGACAGGTTTGCCCTAAGCCAACAAGGCTAAGGTTAAAAATCCTATATTACACTATTACTAATAGGTGAGACAAAGGAATATTTTATCTTTCTTTATACCTCTAGCACAATGACAGGCATGTAATAAGTGATTAATAAATAGTTATTGATAACTAGATTTGACTATATAGGATAAACTCCTGATTTTATGGATAGGGAAACCGAAGCCCAGAGTAGGTGATTTGCTGAAGGCCACACAGTCAGTACCCAGTATAGTAAATTTGGTGTTGATTCAAAGATATGCAACCTGTGTGACCTCCAACAAATCACTGTACTTCTTTGCCTTTCAGTTCACTCATCCATAAAAGAGGAAGTTAACCAAACAACTTCTGAGATCCCTTCCAGCTTTAATTATATGTTATAATAATCCTATAACAAAGTAAGTTTCTGACTCTAGTTCAGTATAGACCCAACTTTATAAAATCACATAAATTTTAAGTGTAGGTGGTGCTGAAAATTTTCATAGCAATTTAGTCAAGAAGTAATATAGTATATTGGGAAGAATATATTCTTGGAATTAAGTAGCAAAGTTTACTACTTGGGAAAGTCATTTCTCTGTGGACTTCATTTTCCTCATATGTAAAATGACAAGAATTAAATTAGTTGACCTCAAAGGTCTCTTCCCATTCAAAGTCCATGGTCCTACGATTAATTCCATGAATATGTTCTAAGGAAACATTTATATGGATGGCATAGCTTTTCATGCAAGGAATACAAATCCGCATCAAAAGCACTACCCTCAGGGGCAGCTGGGTAGCTCAGTGGATTGAGAGCCAGGCCTAGAGACATGAGAGGTCCTGTGTGACCCTGGGCAAGTCACTTGACACCCCCCCCATTGCCTACTCTTACCACTCTTCCACCTAGGAGCCAATACATAGCATTGGCTCCAAGACAGAAGGTAAGGGTTAAATAAAAAATTTAAAAATTAAAAAAAAGCACTACCCTCATTGAGTTTACATTCTACTGAGTGCAAGATGTACATGGATAAATACAAAGTAACTGGTGGAAAGAAAAAAAAATTATCCATTATCTGAGGAGCTGACACTTGCACAAAATCAAGGTCACACTTGCTAGCTTTGTAGTGGTAAGAAAGAAATTCCTTTTTATGACCTTCAATCTGTGAAATGCTATAATAATGCCCACACTATCTACCTCATGGAAAAGACAGAATTGGAGCTGAACCCCAAAGGATCATAACAAAAGACAAATTCTGAGGGCCAGGGAGAAGGGAAGAATGTCTTCCCCAAGTAGGAGTCAGCTTGTGGAAGTGTCCAGAGATGGAAAAAAGATAAATTTATAAGGTGTTATTTGAGAGAGTAATAGTATCTAGCACAGCAATAAAGAAATTTGAAGAAATAGAGAGGAAATTTTTAAAGAGAAAGATTATGGTTTTCAATTTGGACACACAGAGCCCATGGCAAACCTCATTGTATGGTGGAAGAAGCTTCTACTTTGGAGTCTGAAGAACAGTGTTCCAATATTGAGTTTGCAACTTGGTTTGTGCCTTTAGTAAGGTTGCTTCCCTCTCTTCTGTGAAATGTATGTCTTTGACTTGTTTGTCTCTAAGGTCCTTTACAACTAGAATTTTCTGTGGCTTGTGTACTCACTGCATTCTAATTTGTAATTATCCATTTATTCTTCTTATTTTTTTTTTACTAGACTGCGAGTTCCTTTAGGATAAGAATCCTATCTCCTTTAGTATCTCCTAGTGTCCTGACTTAATAAATGTTTCATGAATTAATGGCAGTTAGGTGAAGGGGAGGATAACAAAATGTACCTTAATGATTGCCGTAAGTCCACATTGTGTCTAATACTCAGAGGACTGAATGTTGCTCATTTTATTCCCTGACACAACCTGTACATTAGAGGCATGAAATTACGACAAATAAAAAGCAGGACTTCTAAAGTATTTGGCAGAAGAGTTATGCCTCCGGGCAGAAGGATATCATTATTGGACAAAAATGGGGTTGGATGAATGGTGAGCCTAGGACACAAATGAAGCATTTGGATGATATGCTCTGCTCTTTATTTTATTTTTGAAGCCCAAAATCTAAGGTGGGAAGGTGTAAGATTAGGGTCAGATGGCAATGGAGTCTCCCCAGTCCCAGATTAGAGGAGAAGCAGGCAGACTTGACTGGATGGGAGGGGCCAAAGTGAGGGAGTAGAATCTTCCTCCACCCCCACACAGTGAGCTGTTAAAATCAGTTACTATTGTCTTTCAGTCAAGCAATGGAGGCTAGAACTAAGTAAATTCAGGATTCCAGCTGGTAATAGTAAAGACTAAACCCTTATAATAATATCTTTCTCTGTATGTATTATTTCCCCACAGGATAGAAATAAGTGAGGCTTGATGTCTTAGGAGCAGCCCACTGGCTCTGAAGCTAGGATCAACTTCAGAGCCACTAGAAAGAGGATCTTGGCTTATGCAGGATGTGAGTATCACCCCAAATTATCTGTATCCAGGCACAGTTTCTAAATAATAAGGGTTTAATGGTTTCTGGGAAGAGGAAGAAGGGAAATGGTTTAGGAATGAGAGGTAAGGGAAAGCTATCTAAATCAGCTATGTCAAAATAAGCAGCACCACCCAAAATAAGCAGCACCACACAAAAGGGGAAATGTATCTTGAATGGCTGAACTTCTATCTAAGCCCCTAAATAATCTTCCTTCTAAAACCTAAATAGCTAAGCTGAAGGTAGACTCTGATCTTGCTTGAAGGTCTGTCTTTGAAGGTTAGCTATCAAATAAAGCAGGCGCTGGCTGTCAGTGGCTGAATGTCTCAGCCCAGAAGCTACACAGAGTGTGTTTGAGCCCAGAGCCAAGAGTCAAGAGTCAGGACCCTTGCAAGAGGGGTGACCTGGCTTTTATACCAGGACTCCAATTGCCCATATCCCCTCTCTTGGATTTCTGGGGGGGACTATGAAATTCTGTGATGCAGCTTGAACCCCTCTCAGAAACATGGATGCTACAAAGGGGGACTAAAGAATGGCTTCTAAATCTAAGAGCTCTTACATTATGCATGGACACGATCTGAAGCCTATTTGATTTCATAGCATTAAGCAGACTGGCTGACAAGGGGTGACTTTAGAGCTCATAAAAATATGTGACTTCTTGGAACAATATAAGAATATGGAGGGGGAGGGGGAGAAATGGGAAAGGGAATGCGACTACTTTTTTTTAACCATGGACAGCTCCCCTCTGCAGTCCCTCTAGTCTCGGGCTTGACTGCAGTTGTTTCCTTAAGTTTAGGAAATGTGATCACCTCCAGATAAACAATTTTAACAAGAAGGCTTTCAAATGAATAGAAATAGGAGAAGGTTGAGCCTTCTTAAATGGAGAGTTCTGTTATTTTCCTTACTCCACAGCTCCCTCCAGCATAATAATGAAGTGCCCATCCCTACTGAGCAAGTAATAAGAGAGAATGAGTGATTGAACTGTCACAAACCATAAGTAAACCAATGAAAAGAGGTTGATCTGGGGAAATTATAATTATTTCAGAGGATGTGAAAAGACATGCAGGAAGTTGTGAACAATTTTACATTAAATAGTCAGAGGTTTTGTGATAAGAGGGTAGGACTATAAGGGAGGTATAGTCTTGGCTTTTAAAAACTGGCAGGAACATCAGAGGTTATCTAGTCTACTCCATATTTTTTACAGGTGATGAAACTAATGCCCAAAAAGGCTCTATGATCTCCCCAAGGTCATATCTGGGGGAAATAGCAGATAGCAGGATTCAAGCCCTGATCATAGGATCATAGATCTAAAGTTGAAAGGAACCTCAGAGATCATCTGGTTCAACGTACTCAGGATCAGAGGGCTAATAACTTGGTCGAGGTCATATAAGTAGCCAAGGTCAGGAATAGGATTTGTACTCAGAACTTTTTTATTTTAGACATAGTGGGAAGACTTCAATTCAAAAATCAGCTTTGACACTCAGCATATAAAACAAGGACACCCTTGCACACTTGTGATGGTGGATAAGTGGTTCCACCTCCCAGAGCCTCAGCTTTTTAATCTATGAAATGGACAGGTTGATCAACATATCTGTGGTTGTTGGGAGGTTAGAAACTATTTTGTAAAACTTAAAATATTTTCAAAATGTGAATTGCTAGACTTTCTTTTACCACACTTAGAATTTACCAGAAGAAAACATTTGTTTTCAAGGCTCTCCTATCCTCTCCAGCTAGTCCTTTCTCTGGATTTCCAATTAACCACCTGTGGCCCCATGTCCTGCCCTGGCAGGCCCTAATTAGATTGGTTAGATCACAAGCCCTTACAAGGGAAGAACTGTGTGACTTTTCATTTTCTATCACTAGTTGCATAGTACATAGCCATTGAAGGTAGTTAGTTAATAAATACTTATTGGTTGATTAATTTTCTATTGTTTTCTAGTTTCTATTACCTGGAAAAAGAGATAGCATGGTGTAGTGGCCAGAGAGTCTACCTAAGAGTCAAGAAGTGTGAGTTTAATCCCTGCCTCAGATATATACAATGTGGCTATGTGCCTCTGGGAAAAGAGTGGGCCTCTCAGAATTGTAAAATCCTCATTATAGAGAGAATTACTTTACCTGGATTTCTTACACCAATAAAATAACTTCCAAATCCACTGCATTAAAAACTGAGTTCAATCAACATTATTAAGTACCTCCCAAGTATTAGTCTTTAGAGATATAAGGACTGCCCCTCCCTAAAAAATGTTCCTATCCTCAGAGTTTATATTCTACATGAAATACATGGAAAGTTGTAAATACTCTCATTCTTTTCCTACCAAAGGAATTTATGGAGTAACAAAATGTTTAAATTGCTACAGACTTTAGGAATGAAAACATTCAATGCTCTAATTTTAAAAAAAAAAAACAAGGAAAGAGTCCCTGGATAATAATCTGCTAAGGTTTCCACATAATAGCGCTTGGATGAGAACTACACTCCAAATCCAGAACTTTTTTCCTTTACTATACACTCTACCCTTTCATAGAATCACAACTTATTAGAGCTGGCAGGCTCTCTAAAGGTCATTATTAATAAGTTCATTATTTTACAGATTAGCAAATGGAAGCTTCCAAGCCACTAGGGTCACATATCTAGTGACCAAAGGGTTCCCCAGTCTTCTGAGTCCAAGTCTAGGACTTTATCCTACTTTACTTTAAAAGAGGATTCAATCACTGCAAGGAGCTTAGAGTCCAGTCTGACCTTGACTATGATGGCATACCCTTTCTCCATTCACATTGCCTGACAAGGCTTCAATGTCTTCACTGGTGAAATGAGAAATTTGGATACCCAGATTCCTAAGGTCCTAGCAGCCAAGAGACTTTGCAATCCCATAAATTCCCCTGAGGATAACAATTATACTCTTAGCACCTGTCTATGAATTCTTTTTATAATACAAACTCTTATTGAGGATGGATTATTTTTTGTCTTTGTCCCCCTAAAGACTGGCACTGTAATTTCAACATAGTAGATGTTTAATAAACATTTGGTGAATGTAATTTAATTGGTGCTTTCATGATTTAGGGGAGGTCTTGAATTTGGAGAATTTTTCAGTCCTTTTTCAGGTCTCTTTGGAAGAGATATTTGAAAGCCATGGGAAACCTGAATGTCTTGGCCCTGGTCTCGGTCATACTGCACCTATTTGGGATTCCCTGCCTTATCAGACACATTTGAGCTTTCTTGCCTTGAAAGTCATATTTAAGCTTGCTCTCTCTTTCCTCACCTGATCAGGACATTTGTCAGAATCCCAAGCTGGGGAAGGTAGACATCCTTTGGCATTCCTCCATGTCAGGTTAGAGGTGTTCCCTCTAGAGATCTGAGGAACCCAGTTCTTAACTTTCAAAGGTTATAGGCTCTCTTCTTTTTTTCCCTCCAGCAACATTACCTCATCCTTCTGTCTCGCCAAGGGCCCAAGCTCTGTCTCCTGGAGAGCAGCCCTTGCCGCAGGATTATGCTTTGTCATGAACAGACATTAGCTCCTACCCATTTTTTCACTGGGCTCCCAGCTCTGAGAAAGAACAGCAGAAGAGAAAATTGTATTTAACTCATTCTAGGCAGGAGATGGACTGTTCTTTCATAAAATCAGAGCTGGAAAGAATTTTAAAGATCATCTCACCCTCATTTTTCCAGAGTGGGAAACATAGGCTTACTTAGAGGACATAAGTGGCTTCTGTAGACAACACTGAACATAGACAAATTCTTTTTGCTAAAAAGTAATCTGGGGTGGGGAATCAGAGGTATAATTTGGAAGAAGGAAATTGAAAATATTTTCTAGGCTAACAGATAAGACATAGAAAATTAATACATTTTCTGTGTGAGGAAGACTGGAGAGTGGGCAAAAGGAATAAAAGAAATACTGTTGGTGGAATGGACAAAGGTTTGCAAACCTGAGTAAGAGAGACAGTGTTATAAATACTCTGTAAAGAGTCTTGAATTTGGAGTCCAAGCATCTGAGTTCAAAGCCCAGCACTGCTACTTACAACTTGTATAAAGAACTTTGCTTCAGTTGATTTAATTTCTTCTTTTGCAAAATGGGAATTTGAAATAGGACATGGCTAAAATGTCTTCTAGCTCAAAAGCTGTGATTCCTTCAAATCAGCTTCCTGATAGCAAAATGGGGTGGGGTTTGAAACCAGGAGACAGTTAAGGCCCTCCTAAGCTTCACATTCCAGTCCTAAGAAAGAGGAAGTGCCTGTTCCCAAGGAGACCACATAATGACCAATTAAAGGTGCAGCTAATCATTGTTACCAAATACAGCAGGGAAAATGGCGGCTGTCCTTGTGGAGGAAGGGGAGAGGGAAGGGTTCTATGAAAGGCAGGTCAGATGAGCAATTCAGTTGTGCTCCCTAAGCTTCCAGAAGCAAAATGAAAGAAAGGATAAGGCATAAATAAATGCCTCTACCTGCTTTCCCCTAGTCCAGCCCCATAGTGCCCAGCAGTTCCCACGTGGATGGCTCTTAATGATTTAACAACATTTTCTTTTTTTTTTAACCCTTGTACTTCGGTGTATTGTCTCATAGGTGGAAGATTGGTAAGGGTGGGCAATGGGGGTCAAGTGACTTGCCCAGGGTCACACAGCTGGGAAATGGCTGAGGCCCGGTTTGAACCTAGGACCTCCCGTCTCTAGGCCTGACTCTCACTCCACTGAGCTACCCAGCTGCCCCTTAACAACATTTTCTCTATCATTTTTTGAATCTAAACAATCATTAAAATTATAAATCAAGCCCGACTTGATTGCCCATTTCTAAGATGTAAATCTTCATACTGCAAATTTAACAAGAGGCTCTCTCGAGTCAGTTTGGGCAACCTCCACAGCATTTCTGACTCAGTTTCCTCTCTCTCCAGCAAAGACGCCTCTGGATAAAAGAGACTGACAGACAAGGGATATTCAGGTCTAAGAAGCTGGAAACTAAGCATCTCTCTAAGAAAGAAAAAAGCTCAGAATCACTTTGCCTTTTGTTACAGCGCCTCCTGTCGGTAAAATAAAGAACTGCAAAGGTTGGGGGAGGGATAAGTGAGAGCGGGATCTAATTCTAGAGTCTGGACCTTAATTTAACCAGGAGTAAGGAGATCGGGTGGGGTGCTTCTGGAGTTATTTAATGATCAATTTGGGGGAAAGAGAGAGCTCTTGGAGGGAAAGAGTTAGGGAAAAGATTGGGTCAGGCCGTCCCTACCCTTGAGAGAGTTGAACTCCGCCCTCCCCATCTCCAAGAAGGGAGCGGTCCCGCCTGTCTCAATTGCGGCTGTGGCGACCGCAGTCTGGCCTGTTGGCAAAAGTTCAACCCTGCAGCAACTTTTAAAGGAAGCAAGGAAGGACTAGAAATGTGGAAGAGAACGAGGTCTGGAGTTGGGGGGCCGGAGAGTGGAGGGGAAAAAGGAGGAACGTGAAAGGGGGAGTTTGGGGAGAGTAGAGAAGCAAGAAGGGGAAACGCAAAAGAGGGGG